>NW_028301715.1:27762019-28072500 GCF_037042655.1 Diuraphis noxia | reverse complement strand
TCTTCGTATGGTCTGTCAACTGTGATCGTAGAACAGCTAAAATTTTATCTGTTGTACACGTGACCATCTTTGTAAAATTTTCTATTTTAATAAAATATATCCAATTGTTCAATGCAATGTATGCTTTGTCTAAATCTTCTTTTTCCAGCATAAATTTAATACTCACATCGTTACACAGTTCTGGTATAAGTTACAGAATGATCCATTAGACGAAAGTTACTCATTTGAAACACTCGAGCTTTTTTAATAATTTTGAGTTGATACGAAATAACATAGATGGTATACAAAAATTAAAATTTGGAAATGTGGCTTATTAGTTATAATGTATTTAAAGATAAAATAAGCTAATTAGTGAAGCAATATTTTATGAGTTATCCTATAATATCACTTCACTAGTTAGTTTAGCAGAGAATAGATTTCAGTTATAAATTCCACCCATAACATTTCTATAAGTAAATTTTAATAAATTATCGATAAAAAACTATGATAATTATAATTTTATTGTTACTAATTAGAATGGAAATTTAGACAATATTCACACCAAGAAAGTCTTGTAATGCACAAATATATCATTTGAATGATTGATGAAAGCGCATTGGATATCTATGTATATAGAGATGAAAAACCGAGCTTTGTCATCAACAACAAACGTCAAAAAAATTTTCCGATTTCTGAAAATCAAACGTTTACTGTGTCGGATTCGAAAGATTGTTATAACAAGAATGTCATAAAATATATAAAAATGTAAGTGAAATTTAGGATCGACCAAATATTATATAAGAACCAATATGCTATGATAATAATGTAGTCAACAAAATCATGGAGAATCTGGAAATAGCATTTCATAAAGGGTTGGCATAACGAAACTACCTACATATAAAAATGTGTTATCAATTTATGTTCACTTCAAAACAGCGTCTTAAATAAAAATCTGTCAATAAACTATTAAGTATTAATTAAATTATTTAAAGGATTTCGGCTATGCGCATATTTCAGGAGTACAAAAAAATGTTAGTGTTATATGTTACTGTGTATAAACGATTTTTAAGAATGAGTTTAAATAAAATAATAATCAGTACCTATAAGCAATTAGATTGCTAAATGCTGCCGTTATTCGATGTATATGTACACAAATAAACTTTTTTTTTTATTCTATTATTTAACTGATTTTTATTTGGTAAGTATTATATTACTATACAATATATTATATAATAAACGCATCAAAGCGCTGGTTTGAATTCAATTAATGGGGCTTTGGAATTTGAGTATTTTTTACAGATTAGAAGTACAGTGAAAAAAAATACGATGATATCTTGCGAAGATAGATATGTGTTATAAAGCTCTTCGTGGATTTAGATTTGTCCTAATTTCCTGATCAATATATATATTTTAAATGTCTGTTTGGAATTTTACTATTTTCATTGGTATAACAGTGGACAACATAAATTTGAAATGTTTTTATCTTTTATTTTAAAGTATTCAAATATGATTTAATTAAAACAATATCTTGGTATTTCAAAAAAATTAGTTTAGAAGAGTATCTTTTAGTTTTCAAATTATGGTTTAGTTAAAATATAATATAGTTTTAATGAATAATTAATATACAAAGAGTTCAAACTTTATTAAACAAGTCATTGGTATAAAGGTATTGAATATAAATATTGTAAGTTTGAATAATCCCTTAACAAGAAATTAATTAATTCATATTTGCATTGGCCCCTGAAAAGATAGCCAAAAAAAAAAAAAAAAACAGTTTTATTTCCATCTAAAACTCAAATTTACATTCAAATATTACAAAAATCGTTTATTCATACGAAAAAAAAAAAATAAATAGATATGGTTAGTAAAAAAATCTTAGCATTTTTAATCAAGATAACCATTTATCAACAAAAAGCTACAACGTTAAACACCATGTGATTAATATAACTAAAAAATCAATTAACTATTTTCATAAGATCAAAGTGATGGAAAAATTATGTTTAATTATACTAAATACTATTTAATTTCATATTTAATGCATAATAATTTTAAAGTAAAAAGTTAATTTTTTACGACAATATTTAACACTAAAAGATTGATGATGATGTAGTATAGTTTTAAGTTAATTAAAAAATTATCAAAACAAAATATAATCTAATTTAAAATTAATTTTCAGATATCTCGTAAACATACATAAAATTATTGCTATAAAAATATAAAATATTGATTTCAGTTTGAATAAATTGTTCTAATATTATTTCAGCCAACGAATGAAGAATGTTCATTTTTTAATTTATTTTGTTTGACATAGAGAACGGATTTTAAAAGAAACGTTTGTAATTGGCTGTTAATTATTATAATTTAATATAACTAGATATTTTCGTATAAAAAATAAGTTGACAATGTATAATTTACAAGGTTGTGTTATGTTTTTTAGCATCACATTCAGAAATTAACTCGATATGTGCATTTATTTAACTGCAATGATACACTTTCAAGACAAAATAAATTGTTCGCTTGTTTACGATGTTAACGTGCTTTAAAAGTTGGACGTAACATATTTTATGATACAATAGTCCCGAAAACTGCGATACTATAATGACTATGCTTTGGATGGGTGTCAAAAGTGTGGAATCTCCATAGTTTGTCGAAAAAAGAAAACTCGACAGCCGAATTTACGGTCAAACCTTCAACATATTATATATTCTACTTTTTTTTTCTGTTGTTTTATTTGTAGACTCTTTCAATGAGAAAAAAAATACAAGCGAAATAATTTTTTCCAAACGGCATGACCGGCAAGAAAGAAGTTATCTCTTAACAACCCATTTTAATACACTTGACTTTAATTACGCTTATTATGAATAATATAATAGTATTCATAATGTAATGATTAATCATTGTCGGCAATGATTTCTTTGCAATGATAATTGTGTGTTGTTTCCTTCCTCCCAAATAATTTGTTCTATGGTAGCCGGTAGGTATATAATAACTCATAATATTATATGTAGCAGATGGACGCCAACCACGCACCATGATAAGTCTTAGAACCAACCTCCTCTCCTTCTTCTGGCTACTCTTACACTTTTTAAATCCTGTTCGCACCAATGGTTTTTGATTCAAAAAAAAAAATATATATACTCAAGCTTTTGATATATCCACAAATATTATGACCTATCTACGACGCCTATAAGAATCATCTCAAAACGAAAACCTTTTCAAAGTCGAGTGAAGCCATATCAAAGCTACTCTGAAATATCGACTTGCATGTAAATAAACGCGCAAATAAAAACTTAATAGTAAAACTATTATTTTATAAATGATTAATGAACGAAAAAATTAGTAAAATGAAAATACAATGGATCTACTGCTGAGTATATATTATATTACAGGTAATTTCTGTAATTCGATATAAAATAATTACCAAGATAAATATTCTATAGCCACTGTTGGGACTAACTAATGAATTTAAGAAGTGCTATAAACTTTCAAATTAAAAACATCAGTCTCTCGTTAAAGTATCTATTCATTTCAACGACTAAAAACTTGGAATTTAACAACATTTGAATAACGATAGCGTACTTTAGTATGCTTGTAAATAATGGTTCAATTACAAACGTTTCAAAAAAAAACAAAAAAAAGTAGGTCAGCATTTCGGTGGTGTATGTTTGTCCATCGTCCCTTTGGTCCTCAGACAGGATAGTGTAATTTTACTGTATTCGATTTGAATGCAATGATTGCATTCGATAAAAAACAATTCTGAGCGGACAAAGGAATCTTTTTATTTAATTTTATTCGTTTCTGTGGTGATAAAAAGCGTTATAAGAACAGCTTAAGAACGATTTATATAGGTAATTTATATAATTATAATTATAATTTATAATTACGAAATATCATATAAATGAAAAAAAAAATAAAAAGCTCATAAGTCGCTCAAATATAAGTAAACAACCCAAATTTCAAGTTTTTACGAATGTTTTTAACCGAATTAAAACAAAAAACTCCCAAAATTAAAATGTCTATTAATAGCTCAAAAATGGCTAAAATTTTCCGAACTTTAATCTTTAAGGAACAAAATTAAAAAATACAACAAAAAAGATATATTGTCGTTTTTCATTTTAAGCAATATTTTTGGTAGAAAACGTCGTCTGTAATTATTTTATATTAAAAAATCGTGTAATCCTACGTTTTTTCTCCTTTAACTTCTTTTATTTCGAGTACCGTTTCGAAAATCAAAAAATGACTTGTTTAAAGTACCATCTCAAAAACATTAACTTTCAGAAAAAATGCTATACTTGATACTTTTGAGCGAGTTTAGAAGGAGAAAAAGTGTTTACAGAATAAAAAAGAAATAAACATCATTGTAAAATCAATTCATTCCTCACTACGCTCACAATCGAAAACTGTAGAAATATATTAGTTTTACCTGGTTAATGTAAAATTGAAACTATTAAAATTTTAAAATAACTGTATACCTATACATAGGTTGTCTCAATTTTAAAATTAGACATTTCAGTAACGATTTAATATGTTAAAAATTATGTGTTTAAATAAAATCACTGATACTTTGATTTTTTAGTCACAATATCCGGGTTGAAAGATATAGGAAATTAATTTAAAATATGTATATTATAATTCATCGGCTTAAAAAAAAATTGCTACTTTTTGTGTTCTTATACTCTTACCTAATAAAAACGAAGTAGATTACGAAACAGTACGTAAATGTACTTCCATAAAATATCGGCTTTTAGAAACGTTATACGTGCATATTATAATATAGAGTCAGAGGTATTGGATATTAGAGCTAAATTAAATACTAGGTTTTAAATACAAAATTTAACATAATGTTTCAATATTTGTGGCTTTATTGAAAATAGAAATTGTATTTATTTCAAATAGATGGTGAAAATGTGAAATTACTATAGTCTGAATATTACTATATGAATCTGAAAATCGAAATGAAAAGAAATAAAACGGGCCTTATCAATGGAACATTATAATATGGTTTATAAGAAAGATTATGAAAAACAATTTTTAACATGTAGATTGTAGGTTCATAAAAAATATAAATATTCGAGTTATTTAAATGAATAGTAATATTGATGAAAATATTAAAATATAGTTACCTAAGTAGGTACCTACTAAATATTATGTTTCAAAAGTTACAAAATTGTACAGAAATTCTATCTGTTGGTGGATTTTTTGAGTTTTCTAATAGTGAAATACATTTTAACAAATGTATTAGATAATATATAAATATAGGTACTTATAATATGTCAGACCATAATAATATGATTACTTTTTTCATAATATATATATTACATAATGTTCTTCATTATTTTGTATTCAATTGTATAGTCGTAATTCATTATAAACTAAATAAATCTACGAGTGGGTATTTTTTATTCAGTATTGTTTAAACAAAATTTCATAGTACTTGACATTCAAATATTTTTGTTTTATGAGTAATTATTACCATTCTTTAATAATTGCAAAAATATGATAACTAATAATTTTGTACACAATCTAAATAAAAATATTATTTCAAATTATCGTGTTTTATATTATTGCAATAAGTCTTACTAACAAAGAACAAACGAAGTTTACACAGGAAAGTTCCTATGTCAAACGTGTTATATGTTTTTCCTAAAGGAAATATTTTACAATTCACTTATAGTAAAAAAGTTTCAAGATTTATTACAATTTTGAATTTACTTAGCCATTGCACTTAACTTAAATTTCAAAACTTAATTGTTTCTGGATATTTTATTTCACGAATAATATTTATAAAAACAAAAACATAGAGTTTTTCCATGTAATATGTTTTATTTTATTAGGTAGCATATGTAATAATCAAAGTGAACAGTTGAAATTAACAATTATAGTTATTACTGCACAAAGCCTACAAAAAGAGTAACTAATTAACTAAGCATTAATTAAATATATAATATTATGTATCAACAGTAGTGACGCTATTGTATTGTTTATTATTTAAATAGATTCATTGTATGATTATTGTTCGAGTATGAATTATCTAATTTGAATGTAATATAACCCGTAACGAACTTGAAAATTTTTATTGAATGAAAATAAAATAAAATTTCATTGCTTCATTGTTTTCAATGATTTGAAACTTTGAACTTAAAAGCGCTTGATATTTTCTCATATTTTTAACGTGAATAACACATAATAATACAGATCAATGACAATAATTGTATGTATGAAGTTGGCTACAATAAAAAAAATTGTAAGGTTATAATTAAGTTTTTTTTTAATTCAACACAAGTACTAATACAAATATTATTTATGAACAACAACAATAATGAATAAATCATATTAAAATTATGTTTGTGAATCCGCATCGCGTGAAAACATTATTTTTACTTACATTTTTTAATATAACGAATAATACGTATGTATTAAGTTAAAGAGCAGCTAGGTTTATCGTAATGCACATGAACATTATTTGAATTTAATACTAGGTACAGAGAATACTTTTTACAAAAAAAAAGTATATAGAATTTAAGTTCTACATAAGTAAATATATGTCAAACAAATTTTTCAATCGTGCTGAGGGAGTTACAGCCCTCCAGACAATTTCAAGAAAATTTAAAAATGTTGTAGGTAAGTATATTTTGAATATATTTCTAGGACAATATAATCATTTATTAAAATTATAATTTGTATAACTGTCACTACATACATCAAATATTCAATATTAATAACATTTTATTTATTTTTCAACTATCTACCTAGATTAACTTGTCTTAAAACATTAATTATGTATAACCAATAACAGTATCATATAATACTTATTATTAACTCATAATATGGTGTTTGAACATTTCATTGTAACTGTACTCATCTAACCTATTGTAATTTTGCGCTTTCTTTAACTATTTAAAGTTACTATTTTAAGTTACTTATATTCTTTAGCTATTAACACTATATATTTGTATTTACTTTATATTGATTTACATTTCTATAGTTATTATTGTTACTTAATTTGTTCTACTTATATTCTCTATGCTCTTGGACGCTTATAATTAAAATAAATAAATAATATGTTGTATTATACTCAAGTCATCACCGTACCAATTTTATGAGAGATATAATTGATGCCTCCCCATATACGACAAATCATTAGATCCCCCTTGTCCAAAAAATCGAAATATATATTAAGCCACTTGGTTATATATTATATATTTTATATATATTTACAGCCATACTATTAGAACGGAAAGAGAGAATGGAAATGGTTCTTTGGCAGTGATTTAATGATACGATCAATAAAAATAAAAACAGTAAATAAAGTGCTTAATGCTTATATTACAATAATTTTTATGTAAGTGGGTATACGTGAAAAATAATTGACGTTTACGGCAATATCTTACACTGTAAAGTTTTTCAGCTTATTGTAAACTGTAGATTTCTCAACAGGAACTTTAAATTATGTAACAACAAATTCAATTTTGAAACTTTTAATTTGCATTTCCTTTATTTTACTTCCTTACTTTTTTTAGGTTATTTTCCCTTGTTTTATTTCATTTAAAACTGTTTTTTTATATGCATAACAATCATATTACATGATATCATAATAAAGGACTTTATCACAGTACAATAAGTTTTTTTTGTCCATCATAAGGCACTTACAGCCATAAACGAGAACAGCGCCAAGCTCGAATTGTGTAAACATTAAGTGGACGCAGTGACATGTACCGTTTAAATGATAAGCGTACATGCGAGTACTAACAATTATACGTGAACGTAGATTAACATATATGATAAAATATATTATATGTATAAGTGAAATGCATGAAAACTATTTGACTTAAAGAACGTATTATTAAAGATTATTTAATTGTGATGCTTGCTGTGTTATAAAGCAACTCATAGATAATTAAAACATGAAAATAAAATATTTTATCTAGCCATTATTTTGATTAGAAATTATAAGAGCAGAAAACGGTACTTCCGGGTTAAAACGATTATATATTGTAACCATTTATGTTATGAAATATATGCTAAATTAATTCGGCTAAGTAAGGTTCAATGTTTACGGTGCCATCCCTCGCTGTTCCTTATTTAAACATTAAACCGATCCTAAAGTAACTCAAAAGTTTGAGTATGTGCCCCGTGGTCGGAACTACAAAATGGTGAGTATAATATTGATAACCGGATAACTATTTCCCTCGGTGTTGTATGATGTGTGCCAACAATAATTAAGTAAATGGTCTGCCTTCGTTTACAATTTTTTTCAACTGCGCCGAGAAGACTTTTTACATTTATATTTCCCAGAAGTTTTATGCCAACTCCAACGTGCTCTTAATATGTTTCTTTTGTCTAACTACAGAGTCCTCCAAATAACTACTACTTTAAATGTATCCTTCCCCCGAGATTATTTTTCTTTTAAAAAATAGTCTTCTACTCACTTTTCTATTCTATCTATTGTCGATTTTAGACTTAATTCACGACTGTTAAACATTTTTCTTGTTACTAATTATTCCAAGCAATACCCGTACTCCTTTCATGCATAAATATTGTGATGAAAACCATTCATTATTACTAAAGGACGGATGTTTATGATTTTACATATTTGTTTCTAGTCTATGCAGTTAAATGGGAGTGAGAAATCTTTACGATTCATGAAACACAGAATAAATTCACAGTAAAAAATTTATTTTGCATAAAAAAGCATATTTTAGAGGTTAGAGAATATTTAACACGTTAGAGAATATTTGAGAATATTTTTCTAACATATACATTTCACGTATATCAGCACTTTGATGAATACAATGTTCACTAGATGATTTATTTCTGGGTTTTAATACAAATTAATCTCCATGTATTCCTTATCGATTGCGATAACAAATCGGTTATTTCGTTAGCTGTCACGACTATTCTCGTCGTCTACTAGTCGTCCGTCGCGTCGCATCGAGTGTTGATATCTGAGTGCGATATATTATTGCATACATACTATTTTCTTTCTACTCGTCTCATATTACTATAACTGTCTATAACATACAAATATGCCGAAAACTTCAAGCAGTTTAAAAAGTTTATTTGCTCAATGGATTTCGTCGTACAATAACCAACAAACGATTTTCACGACAGATGGTGCAACAATTTTTTGCCAAGTTTGTGACAAAAATATTCCTTGCACCAAAAAATCACAGGTAACACAACATGTACATACTAATATCCACATAAATGGTTTAAAACGTAAATTCAAATACTGCATCAAGACAATTATTTTTATCAGAAGCTACTCCCAATGAAAACAACTTAAATGATTTTAACAAAGATTTGTATCTAGCCTTAGTAGCAGCTAATATACCTTGGTATAAAATTCAAGTTACTCAATTTCGTACATTTTTAGAGAAATACACTGGCAAACATATACCAGATGAAAGTGCGTTACGTAAAAATTATCTCGAGCCGTGCTACTATAATACTTTGACAAAAATTAAAAATTAAACTGATGAAAATAATATTTGGATTGCTGTAGAAGTAGATGAAACTATAAATACAAACGGTCGTTATGTTGCAAATTTACTGGTGGGAATATTAAAATCAAATACTCCGACTCGCCCATTTCTCATGACATGCAAAGTTTTGGAAAAAACTAATCATCCCACTGTTGCTCGGTTTATCAATGATGGACTAAAATTAATATGGCCGTTGGGTGGAAATGACGAAAAAGTGTTGTTAATGTTATCGGATGCTGCTCCATACATAACAAAAACCGGTGATACACTAAAAGTTTTCTACCCAAATTTAATTCACGTTACGTGTGTAGCTCACATGATGAACAGTGTTGCAGAGAAGGTCAGAGAAATGTTTCCAAATATGAACACATTAATGAGTAATCTAAAAAAAGTATTTTTAAAAGCACCATACCAGGTGCTATGTCCAGGTGTACAAAGAAATATTGCCCAATGTGCCACTACCTCCAGAACCCGTATTAACTAGGTGGGGAATTTGGCTGGAAGCCGTTATATTTAATTGCGATTATTTTGAGGGTTTGAAAAATGTTATAGACAAATTAAGTGAAGAAAAGTCGTCAGTCAGTATTGAAAAATGAAAAAACATGTTACACTTACAGTCTGTAAAAAATGATTTGATTTTTATTAAAACTAATTTTCTTCAAATTGATACAACTATCAAAAGTTTGGAAAAATCAAATACTGCCTTAGTTGATATTATAAATATCATCGAAAACATAATAAAATTAAAAATAAAAATAATTTATGACTATCATTAACTTTGTTTTGTACTTTTTTTAAATCATATTTTTTAAAAATATGTTAGCTAAAATAGATCCAAGAATTTTTCTTACCTTCGGCAATACTTTGTGATTTTTTAATAACTAAAATAAAGTTTCTAGGTATGTAGTTGGAAGATTGAACAATAAAAATTGTACCTAATATTATATCCACCCATAAATGCTAATATTCTATAAATAACCATAGATTATCAAATTATGACTCATTGTTATGAGCACCACGGTTTATAGACTGTGATGTTACGTTATATTTTATATTGTGTCTTCAGTTATATCCGAAAAACGACAATTTGTTGTCCCGTTCTCTGTAGTAGAGGTGAAAACCAAATGATGTTTCGTATATTTAGGTTTAGAAAATACTACACACTATAAATTAATATAATAATATTTATGCTTTATTAACTCTAAGTTATAATTATTTATTCTGTGTTAGCACAATACTTAACTCTAATGAGTAGGTCACTGGACTTAACAGTTAGCAAAACCTATATAAAGTAATCACCCTATCTCGTATAAGCATAAAAGAGATTAGACGCCTACATACCAGCATCTAGCCATTTACTATATTACAGTTAACATAAAGATTAAAGACTACCTTTATTCTAAGTTAAACATAGTATTGGGTACATAACACTATTATTGTACGGATTATTATTATACAATATATCAGGCATAACTAAAATCAAGTTTAAAACAAAAACGAATATTTTTTTTATCAAAAACCAAACAGAAAATTGTTAGGATGTATAAATGTATATTATCTTTAATTTTTATTTTTTAAATTTATAAGCAGTTTATCTACAATATATACAATACATAGGTTCGGTCAGTAGGTAGGACAAAAATTAGGTTTAGTAGAAAGGCTCCTAGCGGGGCCACCTGACAATTTTATATATTACTAGCTGATCCCGCGCACTTCGTTGCCCGTTAAATATACTAAATTTATATGACTCGAACTTTGTTCAATTCGTTATTTAATAATCGGTGTATGGATTTCAAAACTTATCTTAACTTTTCCGTTACCTGGAATAAAAATTCTGATTAGCAGAAGTATAATATTATCAGGTAGGCAATCTACCTGCGGTAGATCGCGGACTTGGTGCTGTTTGTACGTAATTTTATGATTTAACTCTAAAGTATTAAAGTTATACCAAGTTTCCATTTTTACTTAATTCCACTAACGGTGAATTAATATAATCAATTAATACAAAATCTTTGATTATGCTAGCAGTATATTTTTATACATATAAATAGATAGCTGAATTACCCGGCATTGTCCAGGGAAAAAATAGCCCGGGAGGTATTCAACTATTTTATATAAAAAAAATGAGGATGAAAAAACTACTATTTTCTAATATTTTGTACCTTTTTTATTTATTTATTTATATATTATCTCTGTACATATTTCTATTAAGGTTATAATACTTCTTTGTAAACAATATTTATATTTTTTTTTTTGCTCATTTTTTGCTGGACAGATGGAAACACTGTCATTTCATCATCACCTCGTCGTATTCCCGTATTTCCCGGTATTCGTATAACCCGGTAACTTTCTCAAATTTTTCATGCCCAAAACCTTCTCTGCGATGACCTCTTTAATTTAAAAAAAATTGCAAGACGATCCAATAAGTAGTTTCGAAGCCAAACCGTAACAAAGATTTCCTCTTTTGCTTGATTTCGGTTTTATATATATAGATTATTTTCAGTTTAACAGGTTCGTGGGCCTATATTATTTTAAAATTAGGTGATTTTAAGTAGTGGGAATAATACAGAATATAACTTTAATATTGTTTAATCGTTATATTTGTAAATTCTATTATTCCGTAGTAGTCGTGATCACCCGAAGGTATCTGGTACAAAAATATTTAAGATGGTCTTGAAACAAAATTCTGATATTAGAAGGTAAGTAGTCACTATTCTCTGAAACTACACAATGAGTAATAGAAATAATATAAAAATTGCACGTTGCCAACAGATTACCAGACGCACTAAAAAACGATATCCAGAGAGACAGCTCGCTTGATTCGCATAACAAAAATTCTGTTTCCAAAAGTCAACCAATGAATATACAGTGCGTTCCAAAATTATTCATCCGATTTCAAAAAATCATATTTATTGTAAAATTCAATTAATCATATTAAAATAAATTTTACATTTTAATGGGTTATTTTAAGTTTAAGGTAAAATTATGCTTATAAGTTATAAATGTTCAATGTGACCCCCCTTAATGCACGACACACATCTAAGCGATATTCACAAATATGTGAAACGAAAAACCAGTTGAAGCATGTCGACTGTAACCAAGTTGATGGCATCTGTAATGTGACTTTTCAATTCGTCAAGATCTTTTGGAAGGAGAGGTACAAAACTATGCTTTTTATGTAACCTCAGAGAAAAAAATTACAGATTGTAAGATCTGGCAAACGGGGCCATTAAAGAAAAATGGTCCGTATACTTTCTTTCTGGAAACGGCGCAGAAAACGTTAAGTTTGGGCAAATCTCTTTCATGTTCGACAACTACCTGTAGATTCTCTAATCCCCAAATTCGCATATTCCGATGATTTTTAACTTCCCATTCAAATGAAAATTCGTCATTGAAAATGATACGATAGAAAAACTGTTCTACCTCTTCACTCGCCTCTAGAAAAAATGTATAAAATTCAATTCATTTTTGCATATCACCGTCATGGAGAGCCTGCAACAACTGAATTCTGTGCGGTTTAATTCTCAGGCGTCTCCGCTACACACGCCAAACTGTTGTGAGTGTTATTGTAAGTTCTCTAGATGCTCGATGAAATGATTTCTTACAAAACTTAGTCGAATATGTTCAACATTTTCATCCGAAAATCTTAATCTACCTGATGACTCACTTTACATAAGCAACCAGTTTCTTGGAAGGTTTTATGCCATCTTCAAATACTCTAGGGGTGTTGGATTTCAATGTTGAACTTTCGTCGAAAATCACGTTGCACGGTAATAAGAGACTTGCACTTCTCAAAGCGGCCTACACAAAACGCCTTTCGTCGACATTTTGATAACAACTAATATGTTACGCCACATGGTTAAACTGCACATAATCGCGACTTATCGGCAATCGATAAAAACTCGATAACCCCATCTTTCAGATGGTTGGTGCTTCATTTACCTCAAACTACAGGGACAATATTAATAGTCTACTAAAATCAGATGAATCATTTTGGAACGCCTTGTATAGCTTATAATATAATATACAAATAAAATATAATATTTAAATGACGCATGGTAATATTTTAATTTACGAATTTCCTAGGAAACCAAAACCGTGTGTAGTCACTATTATTGTTGAATGACTAAAATATAGTTCGTATTATCCAGTCAATCGAATTGGTGCTCAACGAATCTTTATAATTGTAGAACATTTTTGTAAGACAAACATATTTTCTAGTTCTCTATAATTGATACTTAACGTATAACAATGCTTGTATTGATAAACACTAATAATATTCGGCTTACGAGTGAACGATTTAAAGTCTCCGTCAATCTTTGTCTGTTATTTGTTATCGTTTTTTCGTGTTTGTTTGGACGATCGAATGGCAGACCTATACCAATTACACGTAAGAATATTATACATCTACTAATAATAAAACGTCACGATTCGAGTAAAGATTACGCAGTATAATATTTGTTCAAACGTCGATATTCTGATTTTACAGTACCGTCCAACCAGGATGGCATGATGACAACCGAGTCATCGACTTCATTCAACCAAAACAGTGGACTTTCAATGTACAGCCGTTATTGGATAGCGTATGTTTCGGTACCTTTGTCGTGGTCGACCACGGGTGACAACCAAAGCAATTCACCGACCCCAGACGATCGTAGTTCACCATCAACCGACGACAAACGGGATTCGTCATGCAAGCAGTCGTCGAATCACCGAGAATCGATTTCATCTCCCAACCAGTCGCAGGGTAGCCGACAATCATCGATTTCATCTCCCGACCAGTCGCAGGGTAGCCGACAATCATCGATTTCGTGCGACTACCAACGGCTGTCTCCGTCGCTGGATAACGGTGATATGATGACGTACCCGTCGTTTTCACTAGCTGAGAATGAAGGTCCGCTGTCATCCGATAACGATCCCAGCATTTCATCGTGGCAACCTTTAAGTTTTAACGACAAAGATCGCGAAATTCCAATGATTCTTTTCGATGAACACGGTGAGATGCACAAGAACTACTACGCATCATTCTTAAACCCGTTAATAAACACAAATAACAAAAACAGCAGTGATGAGGCCGATGCCACTTAATGAAATGGCATATGAAAAAGCATGTTTTTGAATTTCGTTTTAATTTTAAAGCAGCTATATCATAGATTAAATTACAGTTTAAATAATACATCGGTCATTTATGTTAACTCTTAATAATACGTTATTTTTCAGCGATTATTTTTTTATAAGATCTTTATTTTACAGAACATAACATTGTTTATATTACATTTTTAATACAATTATGGAATAGGTAATTACATTAAATGTTGCATACATAGATTAGGTAAATAGAGAACATACAATTTTCTCGTTCTCTATTTAAACTGTAAACTGTAACATGCCGTGTAAGTACCTACTGAAATATATAAATCCATTCCAAAGCTGTTTTGGTTTATATTGAAAATATAATTAATTACATAATAAAACTTTACAAAACAGACGTGCCGCAAGCTTAATATTACAATTCAAAAGAATTAGGTTAAACAAATGATTGAAGAATAAAAAGTGAAATAGTTTCTGTAGAACTTTTTGTTCTTTAACTTAAAACATTTACATCATCGTTTATATTACGTTAATTTTTACTTAGAACAAATCCAAATTACAAGTATTGACGCAAATCAGCCATGTTAATTTTCAGATATTTTGACAATCATTAAAAACCATTAATTTCGAAATATGATTGAACAGAAATTTAAAATTTTTCTTCTGAACAATTTGGTTTTTTGTAATAGCGCATTTTTTTCTAGTCCAATTAATTATTCAATCGTTTTCCCAGGCTGTTTAATTCTTTATTCACTCTGCCAAGCTAATGTTGGTGGGATCTATCTCATGATCTCTCTTCATTTGGTTTGTTGATTAAGACTTATATGTATTAAATTTTCATTTGATCACCAGACATTATCAGCTCACTTTACAGCAGTATTTTAGCTTTTGGCTAAATAAAATAAAATGTATGATCTGCTCATTTTTGGATTTAATATAATATGATATTATATATTTTATACCTACATAGTTTTATAAATCAATAAAGAAAAAATCCACTCTATTACAATAACCATAAGGCATATTATTATAATCTTAACTTTGACCATCACGTCCTTATTTTGCGTAAACAATGTCGTGGGCACACTTATATCAATCATTTATCATCAAATAACATTCTACATACCTACGTGCAATAATGTGAAAAACGCGTAAATCTGAGTTTATATATTTATACAATGTTATATATTATTATTTTAACTTGTGTTTTTCTGAGGAAACGAGACCGTAAAACAACAGACATGAAACGAAAATCGAAATTTATGTATGCGCGACGAAGGGGAAATTATTCTTAATGCTCGCAGAGGCCGAACAAGACCATGTATCATGGAACGGACGGTGGCTTTTCGGATCTCTGTATTATTGACATTCGGTCCAAGACTATTTGTTATAATAATACAGACCATATTTTACGAACTGACGACATCCAGAGCTTCCTCTCTCCCACACACGCGTCCGTTACTCAGCTCTTGAGAAATGCGCGCGCACACACTCGAGCACTTTTACTTTTCCGGCTGCTGTTCGTTCGTCGACGTATTTTTTTTGTTTTATTATTATTATTATTATTTTTTTAAAGGAAATTAAACCATAAATAAAAAAAAACCGAAGATTTATGATTCTCTCTCCGTTTTCGTTATAGTTTTTAGGTATCATTTATACGTCGTCGTATATTCGGGTGTGCTAAAATAATAATGTGAGCTCAGTGTGTTCCCGCAAGAGTCATAGTCAATTCCAATTCAGTTAGTAACGCTGCCTTTATCACGATATATATATGTATATATATATATATGTTTAATACAGTAAAAAGTGTTGATTGAATTTGATTTGGGATAGATAATCTATAAATATTTTAAATAAACATCGAACGTACTTATTTATTTATTTATTTTGTCATTAAAAATTCTACAAAAATATTTCGCGAACTTTAAAAGATCTTGTATACAATTTTTAGCAATTTTAAAAATATTTAAATATCAGAGATTATTAAGGAAATAACAAGACTAATTCGAGAGTATCGGGTGTGCGTGACATAGAGGTACGTATCGACTAACAAGATCTTAAAACGATAGTCACTACGTATGGATTAGTCGGTACGTTTTAAAATATTCTTTTTCAATATTTAATATTATGTAACCATCCTTATAGTCTCTATAACAACCTCAGCTTACTGAGACGACAATCATTTATATTTAATGTATATTTAATAAGTATCAATATTGTATTAATTTCTATGTATGTATATTTTATATAAATACATATATATACCTTTGATATTTTTTTTAAATGAATTTTAAATAATAATCATATAATACAATGGTTAAAATGTTATCTGAAGTGAACAATCATCACAGATGATATTCTATGCTGATTTTGAGGAGAAAAATATATGATCTGTTCCATAAACAATAATTGCTATTGATGGAAACAATCTTGAACAATTAGTATACAATCTTAAGAAAGTTAGTAGTATTTTAGAGTTTAAAAAAGATTCATTACCTTAGTAAATGTTGTATAAAAACTTTTGTGTTTCATGATTCTTCGTTACTTACTATGAAAGTATAAAATACAATAATTATTAAGGAATAAAAGGAATTTTACCGATTGCACTCGATTATTTAGCTTGGAAAATAAAAGCGATGATTAATTACAATATAAACTTTTTGCAACTTGCAATTATTTAATGCGATTGTTAAAAATATTTTTAACGGGTTTTTTAATTAGAGCATTTTTTTTTTAGAATACCAATATATTAAAATTGATTCAATAGTACTTAACATTATTGAATATAGTTAATAAAAACTGTAGTCGATTCCCAGTATTTTCCCAGTATTCCCAGTATTTCTCAGACAGGACGTTACTAACTTACACATAATATTATATTGCTACTAAATGATATTAGTATTTCTATAATAATGAAGCATTGATTTAATTTTTAAAGTATCAAAGTAAGCGCAAGTAATGTGATTTGTTGTAATAAAAAAATTAATAAGTAAAATATTATTAAGTAAATAATAAATTAACCATAGAAAGTGTCATCAATGTGTGGCTCCTTTTATCAAATTATTTTCCTGTGAATGTAGGTACTCTCAGCATTTATTCTTGTATCTTGTTGTATTAATAATGATACAGATTGTACATAACTTGTAAAAATAAAAAATAATAAAAGCATCAAAGTACATAATATTATAATATACGATGTAGTATACCTAACCCACCTATCAAAAACACATGGTGTTTTTTTTTTTTTTATCATTGTTTTGAAAACAGAACAGAGTTGGTGCTTATTTTTAACAATGATAGTGTAGTATTATTAATTTAAAATTTATATATATATACTAATTTTGTCTGTACGACACTATATTATATCAAACATTTATATTTCTTTGAGATAACGTTTATAAATATATTTTATTTTTATTATTTATGTGTTTGTGGACAGCCCTCGTGGCATGTACAACGTACTCGTTAAAATGAATTAAACAATTAAACGTTGTCATATATAAACTATAATCGGAAACTGTGTCGAACTATTACGTACGCTATTATGGATAACAGAGCTTAATCGGTGTACGTTTTGTATCGCGTGGAGCGAGATAGCGATCGGCTTAAAGACATCAACAAAATATTATATTGAATGCTAAGTAATTACAATAATATTATGTTTTAATGGATATAATGTGAAATTAGTACATAATAATCCAAAATAATGATAATTTAACTAGAAAATTAAAAATAAGCACCCCATGGGTTTTTAATCAACTAATGACATTACTAATATTATGATAAAATTTAATATACCTTTTTACTCAAGGTTAACGTTATATTATGGAGAAAAAAGTATTTTAGTTTTAACAATAACTTTTTTGTTACTATCGTCCGGTAAGTTTTTACAGATGTGTGCCAAAATAAAATTTTTTTTTTGTGTAACTTTATCATAAATATTATGATATAATAACTAGTAAATAAAATAATCTAGTACATTAATTACTAGTGATACTCTTCCTTGAAACCATAGTTATACAGCTTAGTTATATTATACTAATAACGAAATTCCTCGATGATCAAATAATTGAAATATTATGATTATCAATTATTGTATTATATGTTGTGTATGTTTTTTTTTTTTTAACACTTATTTTTATAGTAAATAATATAAATAGGCGTTAAGTTCAGTTAATCATAGATAAAACACTACGTGTACTTTATTTAATCAGGAAATACATTTAAGACCCTCGTGACTTTTACTATTATCTAAAACTATACTTTCGGAAAACTTTGGCCGACTAATCTTCAACAACAAACGTGGTCTCAATACACAATGAAAATCAAGAGACCTAAGAAAATATTAATCTTCCGAACAATACAATTTCATTTATATATATGGAGACGTCATATCCTTTGTGTAGGCAGGTAGGTAGAACAGACGATGAATAACATTCATTAAAGAAACAAACTTAATTCTATTGCGATCTTGAACACGACATCGAGCTAAGAGATAAATAGAGAGAGTGAGAAATTACGAAACAAAACACATTGCGAGATTCGGTGGCACAATACAATTTAAAATTTAAGCTATTGCGCACCACCCCTAAAGACGACTACGATGACTTTCCGAAAAAAGAATGATCGCGTCTAAAAACCTTGCTAGGTCTGCGATGGACTGAGGCATGACTTAGGTGAACCAATAATGCACTTTTTCGTAACGCCTATTAGAGGTCGAAACCGTCGCTTTCAATTCAATTTCATGATGCTCCCCAAGAAGATCTTCGAATATCATAATAGGTATTATTAAGGTTACACCTAATCCCGAAACAACCGACCAAATGTGAGACAATTTAGCCAACCAAAACAGAATTTTTAGTATCTGCCTAATTATTTTCAATAAATGTGTAAAAAACTATTTATGGCAATTAAATATAAAACTCTATGGTTTTATTTTATTCATTATTGTCTGTACATCTATTGACAAAACATATTTTTTTTGACTCCATGCATATCATTATATCGATAACAAAATTCATGACAAAACACTTGATACGTTTTTTGTATAAATCTTTAGTTCCAAAAAAAAAAAAATACACTCTTGTATTGTATTTCTCTTAAGAGAAAAAAATAGCACAATATTCTATTACATGTAATTTTTGTTACTTTCCTCGCATATGCTTATTGTGCCTAAACTATACAAATGTCATAACTCATAATACACAATAAAATTCAAAAAAAAAAAAATATACAAATAACTGGATTGTTAATTATCCAAATCGCACGATAGTTGTTTCTGCACATACGAATCACATAATATCGTAATATCGTCGTGTGGTTGAGTTCGTGAATTTAACGTTTGTATACACCTACCTTTCCTTATCGATTAGATTATTTATAATTATTTTTTCTACAATTTTAAAATTTCAGTATCTAAACAGTTAATGCTAATGTCTTTGTTATCTGAGCGTTCACACGTTAGTCCGTGTTGTTTCCATTAGTTCATCAACATATTCTCGCTCAGTCGATCTTAGTGTTGGTTAATATTTAAGTAAAAGTTCATTGTTCAGGTTCATTATATATGCATATTTTTTATTATTCTTAAAATTAAACACATTTTTGTTTTTTGTTCTCATTTCGTACCTGAAATTCATAACGTCAAACAATGCGAAACAAGCAGTTAACTTACTGTTCAAAGCTCTCTGGTGGCTATGCTATGTCTTTTAATATGTATATATTTATATATCTTACTGTTAACACGACTTTAACTTGGCGAAAATGAAAAAAAGAATTTGAAACAAGACGAGAAACTCAGAAAAGGTCATTAAAGAAGGGTAGAAACGCGTTGTTCTGCATAAAGACTCTTGTTGTTCGGTCTGCGTCGGAATTAACGATCGGTTTCTTTTAATATAATATACTTGAGCATATACCTATGATGAGTCCATTATACATTTTTAATTAACCGATTTTGTTCCGTTAGTAATTATTATAATCTGACAGCATTTTCATTCACTATTCTCGCTCTTAACTCTTGTCATATTCTATAAATTAAACGTCATCTCACAATAAAAGTTCCGTAAAAATTATTACTATTTTTGTTTTATTTTTTTTAAGTCTTACAAAAATTTAAGATAAATTGATAATAATCATATTATTCATCGGAATCATTATAACTAACAACAACAAAATAAGTTCATTTCTTGCATAATATTATGTGAATCTTCACCATTATCACCGTTAAATTTGATGTGAACTAACTGTTATCCATAATATCAGTATTAATAATACAGCAGTTTACATTATGAATAATAATAATATTAATTACTATAGTTTTGGATTAATTAAATTTTTTCGATTGTGTGCATATCATCGAAACTAATTATTATTTACCATCCAATCAAATCGTGATTGAAAATTGAGCATATATCTCTGTGCCGTCTAATACTTAAAATGTAAGTTACACATAATAATAATAATGACTAAAGTGTATCATTTATAACACATGTAATTATAATAAGGTCACTTCTGCTGCAGGTAATATATTTTGTCAAGCTCTATTATTATAATAATGAACAGTCACTTCATTTTTCTACTTGTACGACGTTGCAATATTCAAACACACTACGACTTTAAACTCGAGACCGATACCGAGTATTTCAACTATTTTCTCAAGAAGGCTTGAGAACTAAAGATTTAATGATTGTTCTCAGTGTTCATTTGATAAATGCTGAAATTACTTGATGGCAACGTTTCTTCTAACGCATTTGCATCCACAAATGCTATAGTGCACTTTGTACCGGTGATGTTCGTAATTAAGAAGATACTCGCCATACAAAGTGCTGGAGACGAAGGTTTGGGTGGTCGCGGCTGGTATCACTTTACCAGGATAGCCGAGTGCACCACTGCAGGAACCTGGATTGTAGTTGAGCCACGTACCCCGGTTAAGCCACAGGTTCAGATTGAAACACGAGTCCTGGTTGAACCATGTACGCCGGTTAAGCCATGAAGTATGTCGGGTTAAATACTAGTGCAGCGGTATCGATGCTTAACCACACTGCCAACTCAGATCTCTAATTTGGATGTTCTATTCATTTATTATTTCTTTTACACACAAATGCGTGTTTATTAGTAAAAACAATTATTACGAATAACATACATTAGACGTATCATTAGTATAATCAAGATAATATTAAATATATAGCATATTATTATTAGTTACTAAGATTTCAATCCTGAATTTTACAGTTTCATATATTCTAACCGGCTTTTTGATCTTTCTAAAACAAAAAACAAACGCGAAGCACATATTATTTCATTGGTATCCTTCATTGTATAGTTATATTATTACATAGGTAATATTTCTAAGGAAATCAACACCTCCAAGTTTTTCAAATTTGGCTCAAATAATTAAAACTATTAATTATCTCTACGTTTGCGATGCAAGGCTATTCAGTTCAGCGTCATGTACAAATACGTTATGTTAAAACAATAATTGCTAGCCTTTTTTGTCACGAGATAAATTAACACAAGAATTCGGTTCGGTCGTCTGCTCATGTATCGATTGGGGTAGCGTTGAAATCGAGATAAAAAAATGTATTTGCTTATTTATTCAATATTTATTAAGACATATTTTTTCAGTGTCTTTAGATCCCTTGCCACACTTTTTTCTACATCGCGTAGCCTTATTTCTGTATAAAACCGATTAAGAAAAATGTATATTATCTTGCGGTTAAAACATACACATGACATAATTATCTTATCATAACTTAAACAATTATTTACCTCTAAATCCATAGTTTTATTTTTTATACCCACGTTAAGCTCCTTTATACTAACGAACGTTGAACAATTTCTGTATTCAATTGCCCGTGTTAATCCTTTGTCGTAACTGACCAATATCATTGAAATAAACTCCTTGTAAAAAACAAGAAATTCTATAAAATTTATGGAATAGAAAGTGATTAACATCGTTCTTAATAACTATAATATTTTCGATGTTAGTAAATTACAGTGGGTACATAAAAAATAATTTTTTTCCGCTTAAATAAATAGGTAAAAAACTATTACCTACTTTAAAATGTCCATATTATAATATTGTAATTTTTTTTAATTTAATTTAATATGGAATACACTAAGTACCATCTTATATTGGTACACGTATTGTGTGTTTTGAAATCCAAGTAAATATTTTACAGATTAATTTTAATTGTTTTAATCATTATAGTTCAAACTAAAATATTTTATTTCAACTAACTAGTTTGGTTAGTTCTTATAATTAAAAATATAATAAACATTACAACTTTTATTTTAGAACATTTTTATAATAATGAAGTAACATCAGAGTTATTATCCTATTAAATATATAACTTTAATAAATATGTTTTTCTTTTGTTTTAAAAATAAATTATAAAATATAAACCTAAGACGAATTTCATTTCGTTCTTCGTTTTATATTTTAATTATTATTTGTAACTTACAACTTGTACTTTCTCAAAAATTTCCAATATTAATTATTATTAATATGTAAATACATTTTATATTGTGTTTAACTTATTTTGAGTTAAAAAAAAGTATTCCTAAAATGTCGATATTCAATATTAAAAATTGAATATTATTATATATCGTTAAATATCTAATAGAATAATTTATATGGCTGTATAAACGTTATATAACCCAATGAAACAAAGTATTTCAGTTTTTGATTATATAATTGTATATACATTTTAATTATTTGAACGATAACCATAAGTGTTAATAATTCTGCTGATGTTTGGTTTTCAACCTAAAATTATGAAAAATGCGTTGGGTTATTTAATATCAGAAGTAATAAATTAAGTAAACAACGTTAAATAATTTCGGTTAGTATTGATAACTACAGAAACACGAGCTATGAAAAAAAGTTCAAGTTTTTATAAAAGTTATTATTTTAATCAACCGTAATTAAAAATGATTATCTAAAAGCCTTGTCCTATATTATATTCTTAAAATACTTTTGAACGTCGAAAAAACGAAGTGCTCAAATTTTATTTCGTCTGAATCTTTGTATATGTTATTATAATCCGTATATAGTTTAAGATAAAACAAAATAGCTCTTCGTACACATTATTTGTACATTTAAAAGGGAAAAAAGAGATCATAATATGTATGTCAATTTATTGTACCTTTCGTTATTTATTTTTTTTCCAATACCATCGGCTATAATATGTTCTTGAATCCACAATCGGATTGCTCTAACTTCATAATTTCGGGTTTAAATCAAAATGCGCGTAAGTGGTACTTAAATGATATAGGCAAATGTTGTTGAACTTGTGTGATAGGTACACATTATACATGTAAACAATAAGTGGTTATTCAAGAATATTCTTTGTTATTTTCTCAAAAATAAATAGCTAGATTTTTAAATGTAAATTTCATAAGAGAATGAAAACCCGAATCGCAAAATACATTTGTTTTAAATAATTCGCTTCGGTTCTTGAACAAGGCCGGTATCCGAACAAAAGATCCTAACAAACTTGATTTTACTCTCAAGGCAGTAAATGACGTTATACTGGATTTCCAAGCCTTCTTATCGGCACAAAAGAGTTTTCGTCATAAGCGCCGGAAACAGGAAACTAGTATAATTAATATTCTCCGCCAAAATATTAATAAAGTATATTTTCTCCTTTATTACTTATAAAAATAATTACCACATAGTAAAAGATGATTCAAAATATTGAAAATTGATTATTAACTCGAAATCAACTTACATTGGACAAAATGTACTTATAACTACCATTTAAAATGTACCTGAACTTTAAACTATTAAATTTTCCAGCATCTATCATTCGTAATATTAATGTTAATCAACCCAAAGTGCTTTCTCTTTATTAAAGCAATAAACTGAGGAAAGGATTTTTAACGAAAAAAAAAACAGTAGTAATACAGAAAAATATGCGAAATAAAAAATTATATCACGTTTTTAATTATAAGTAGTGAATTTCAAACTAAGGAAATGAGTTTTGTTTCATTTCAATAATTAAAAAAGGTACCTTAAATATTTAATTTTTTAAGTCCCATAGAAATGCAACTCGTTTTACTTTAAAAATATTTTTCAAATGAAGTCGAAATAAATTAAATTATGTTTTCAAGAAATGATATAAAATTGTGTCCATGGAAAAAATATTAAGTGTAAATTATAATCAAGGTGTATAAAAAAATAAAAATTAACGGATAATTATTTAAATTGAATATTTTATAATCAAAAATATTACGTAAAACAGTATAACAAGAATAAAAATATTTATTAGTCTAAATGAAACGATTTCTGTATTTCATGTACTTGACAGTGGTTATGCGAGTTTTTTTCATATTTGTGTCTGTGACCTGTGCACACAAAAAATCATTGTACAAAAAATGCTTTGATCGTCAACTTTGCTTGCAAGAAATTGTAACTGGTTGGTAAGTTAAAACAAAAATTCACTATATTTTTGAAAATAAACAGGTAAGACAAAAAAATTTAACAAACATTTCAACGGCAACGTTTCAATATTTAGAACCCTCTCCACGGACGTTTGAACGATGGAAGAACTGTATCATTAGAACTCCTGAGTCCCAATCACGCACATTATCTAACTGATGCTCATTATCCATATACATACATAAGATTATCATTATTATAATGAAATAAAGATTTTTTTTTTTTTTTTAATTCTGATTTCGTACATTCCAGTTTTGTGGTCACTAGACTTCTCAAAAATTATAGACGTTCTAGCACTCGATCGATAGGTTACAATATGTTAATCTCTCGTGAAAATTCAAAAACATTACCACCGGAACGCGTACATCACCGTCGTTCAAAGGTCACGGGGTCAAATACGATTACTTCTGCTGTCGCGATGAAATGGCGATCGCGAACAAGTCATGGTACCACGCTTAGTCGACCATGACACCGGAAGATACTGTAGCCCACCCTGACGAGAACTATTGCGCCACACACCGAAACGCTAGTTGGAAGAGGTATTTACGCGGCGTTTTTACCCATCGGCGCCATCAACATCCGAACTCGTCGCCGGACGATCCGTCTGGGCTGGATATAGGGGGCGGCCATGCGACCCCGGGTGTAGTGTGGTTCTGGTTCGGTGCAGCCTACATGCAGAGGTCGGGTTCAGTGCATACGACGACGATGACGACTCGAAAAAGGGGGTGAAGGGGGTGGCGATGACCGCCGTAAATCTAATCTAGTCACGCGGTACGCACTCACAATCGGTCTGCTGCGGCGGAAGAAGTGACGGCATAGTAATAATACGAGAGGGTATTGTGATGTGATGCTCCTTTGAAAGTCTTAGACTCGACGCCGCGATCCATTGTCAACAAGCCCGCGGACGGTGACGACTTTACAACGATTCAACTCTAAGCATTGTCCCGGATTTGATACGCGTATGTATTATATTTTCAGTATAACAATACCGGTACGTTTTACCACATGATCGGTCGATAAAACGATAGAAATTTTATAATTTCAGTATTGAAACGTTGATCATTTTTCATATACGTTATTACCACACCTACGAGTTTTATTTAATTTTTTTTTCCACAAATATATTTTAATATTAATATAAGCATATATGCAATTTACAGAGTTTGTACTGCCGTTAAACATTTTACGAATACATACACTTTTAGTTTTTTGTATCACGAACAAAAAAATAAAATAAAATAATGGCATATGTCTTACTAGCGCACTCGGGTGCCGTGGGAGGTTAACGTACGACGAGTTTCCCGTGAAATTGTATACAAATATTTACCCCCTCGATGGTTTTCTTCTGTTCGATTAGGTTTATTTATTTGGCTTAAATATAATCTAGTTTGAATTGGGTACAGATATTTCGATTTTTTTGACTCTAACCGATGTCAGGTAACGTTTTTCGTAGTCACGATTACTTATTAACAAAAACGTATTTACGATTTATAGATTTTTCTTGTGGAGGAAAAATATCGAGTAGGTAGCGAAATTATTGTTTTGTTAGTCACTCGTCGATAATAAGCTGCAATATTTTAACGTTTACACACCATGCAAATACGGATTATATCCAACAGCCATTTGATCGGATTATTAAATTTGTACGGGACAATAAAAATTCGTTTCACAAAAGTGACGTTTGATTTAGATTTACCCGAGGTCGACGTCATATAACTACCGTTTTATTTGGCATCCAAGCGGTTTTGTAAATACGTATAACAATAATGTCGTACTCCCGAAGGTATTTGCACACAGCACTAGATTGTGAAATTCGTAAATTCGTTCAATGCGAATTACCAAAAGCTTGATCGATTTCCTGTATGACACGTGAACAAACACGGCACATAAAACGTGTCAATTTGACGGAAAAAAAAAAAAAGGAAGAGAAGAAAGAAAAAATACATCGATTTCACGTCTGACGAAATTTTATGAGGTGCGCGTTAAAAACGGAGTAATAAAATATGCGAGTCGTCGGAAATAATAAAATGAAAGCCAAATTATCTACAGCGCGTGGCGTCGCCGTCGAAACGTTTCCAGAGATAATCAGTTTTATTTTTAATTTTTCAGAATGTTTGTTAATAATATACTTTGTCGCATATTATACTGTACCTATACGACCGATTTTAAACGTCGAGTTCACCAAACGAATTTTTACGATGTCAATAATACTATACGATCGTAGCTAAGCTCTCGACAACTATTGAGATCGAACTGACTGCGTTGCGGTGCAATGTGAACGTCGTAGAGAATTATCTTGAATCTTAAAAAAAAAAAACTATTATATTATAGTTCCTAAACAAATAACCGATGAGATATCGAAACATACGTAAGCACACTTAAGTAAAATATTACACGCTTAAATGATACGTATTCACTTACAGTAAAACCGCGAAGAATTCGAAGACTTTATGGAGCTAATGATAAAAGTGTTTCTCTTGTCAGCAAGGTGTGATATTTATCAAATAAAATCGGTTTTACCTTGTGCAGCATAAAATATTTTTGAGGTGACATCTAATATTATATTGTTTGATTAGGTTGTGAGTACTTATATGTCTGGTAAATTAAAATTGTACTGTAAAAAATTAACACATTTATTATAATATTTCTACGATATGTTTTTTAATACATGGCAATATTAAAAATATTGTTACGCAATAACTTTGTAATTGCAACATACCATTGTATTAAATGTCCACATAATAATATACATTTGGTATTTACATGTAATAGATACATGTTTGTACACGTGTCCTGTAGAAGCATTTCAGGCCAGGTATTTACAAATTTACAAAAATGTAATAAATGATAAGTAAAATATCCAAAAAAGACCTGAACATACAAACCCTCAACGACTTAGCCAAATCCTATAACTTAAAATTTCACTCAAAGCTTCGAGCTCATCTAAATCCCATGGTTAAAAGTATATCCTCTACTTCAATTATTCCTAGAAGGCAAAAAAGACAATGGCCTAGAGATCTGCTCAATGCCTAATAAAAAAAAAATAAAAAATTTAACTAAGGAGAAAATACTAAAAAATTAAAACCCTAAGTTCTTGTCAGGTGACACTACTGGGAGCCTTCCCTTTCTGTATTTAATGTTATTTTGTTATCAAATTTACTTATTATACCATATATAGATTGTAAAAACGCCATTAAAAAAAAAAGTAAAATATTGACATAATCTAAAATACTAAACGTTCAGAAAATTAACAAGAAAAATTGTTAATAAATAATATTTAGTCAAAAAATATAGAGGAAACATTATGATTAATATGTATATTATGTATTCGTCCAATATTTATGAATTATTGTTTTGAAACAATTAAAAATAGAAAATGTATGTTTAATCAGATTGATACATTTTAAATATATATACAGGGTGTCCCACAGAGATCTGATATTCTGACAAATGAAATAACTTTTGTTCTAATCAATATCTTTAAAAAATTTCTTTTAAATATAGGCACTTGCACTACATTTATTTTTCATTTTTTAATACTGAAAATAAAAAACTTAAAAATTGATAAAAAATTTTTTCGAAATATTCAATATAGCCAATTTGTAAATCTGGTTTTTAGAAAAATTTATGTGGTAAAAAAGCGGGTAAGTCGTGGATGTCGCTCTGCTGTACAGCAGGTTACAAGTGGGTTACTGTAATGGATGGAATTAAATTTGAACCCAATGATATTATATCATTGTATACGAAAAACGATTCTGAGCAAAGACGATTTATCTGTCTAGGATATATTATAGATTATTAAAAATTTTCAAATCTAAGATTTGAAAAGAAAATTTTTTATGAATTTCTAGCTTATAATAATTTGCGAATTTTCGTGATTTTTACGTATGTTGTCAAAATTAAAATTTAAATGCTTGTAAAAAAAAAATGTGACTATACATTTCTTGTATTTTTCAACTACTATTGTAACAATATATTATGAGCCTTGTATTAAATTCTCCAATCTTAGAATCAAAAAAAAAAACTTTTATGAATTTCGATCTAAGATAATTTGAAAATTGCCGTAATTTTTACGTATTAAGTCAAAATTTGAACTTTAAATGTTTATAAAAAAAAAATCGTGTCTATATATTTTTAATATTTTTTAACTTCTATTGTAACAATGTGTTAGAAGCCTTGTATTAAATTTTCAAGCTTTTCTACCCAACAAATACATTTTTATCGATATTTATAGAAAAAAAAACTAAAAAAGTTGAAAAATGAAAATGTCAATAAACAAATCTAAATATTTTGAAAATTGTATCAAATGTAGGAAATGCCTATATAAACATTCAGTGAAAATTTCAAGTATCTGCGGTCATTTGTTTTAGAGTTACACCAATATAAGAAAATCGCTAAATGTGAAATCCATTGAAAATCCAATGTTGTAAAAATTTAAATTTCAAATGCTCATAAAAATTTAATTGGAATTTCCGGTGGACATTTTTTTGTGTGATAAAGATTGAAAAACTTTTAAAATTTTTCCTATAATGATGCTTCGAGTTTTCTCTTTAGCTACTTGAAGGAAAACTTATGGAAAACTTAGTGTTGTATTTTTAATCCTTAGTTATAAAGAATATAAACGCAAAAATTTTATGATTTTTCAACTTCAAAATTACTAACAAATTTTCGCATTTTCGACAGATTTCATAAAATTTTGAACTATAAATTATATTAAAAAAAATTTAAACTTACGATTTTTAAATTTTTTTTAGCTACAATAAGAACAACTCATAAGGAACCTTGTATTAAATTTTCAAGTTTTTTTGGTCATCCAACATTTTTTTACCGACACTTAAAATTATACAAAAAATTGAAAATTTCAGTGGTCTATAAATAACTCAAAAAAAGTCAAAACTTTTTGAAAATTAAACTGTATATATATAACACTAACATAAACATTTTGTGAAAATTTCAAGTATTTACAATGATTAGTTTTTTGAAATGGACCTTTATAATGCAACCAAGGATCTTCAATTTTACATCGGAAACCACCCCCAAAGTTTGAAATCGAAGCATTATTTCGACTAGTTATGCTGTACACAGACACAAAAAAAAAACACACATCATTGTAAAATCAATACATTCATCACTTCGTTCAGAATCTAAAAAAAAATATTTTATAAGAATATTTTTAAATAAGTGTATGTTAAAATCTAATTATTTTTTTTATTGTATTTATTTTAATGATATGTGATGTATAAACTATAAATTACTATAATTTACCTAACGAAAATATTGATATTTAAAAAAATTGTAAAAAATCAGCCTTTTGAGTTAAATAAGTGTTTTTACCATATAAATTTTTCTGAAAATCAAATTTACAAATTGGTTGTATTGAATATTTTGAAAAAAAAATATATCAATTTTTAAGTTTTTTATTTTGAGTATTAAAAAATAAAAAATAAAAAATGTATTCTAAAAATGTAGCACAGTGTTTATGGATTATATTTAAAAGAATTTAAAAAAAAATATTGATTAGAACAAAAGTTATTTCATTTGTCAGAATGTCAGATCTCTTTGGGACACTCTGTATATAAATTTAAATGAGTAACAGGAATAGATTACAGTATTCTGTATAAAAGTCTCTAAAGAAAAGAGAACGGTTTGACAATGGAAAATGTTGTATCTATCTGGTTTAAATGCTGAATTATTTGAAAATTAAACGCATAAATCATAATTATTACTTACAGCAGTTTACAATAAAATAATAATTATGACAGTAACATTATGAAACATGATGAATCATTCTGGAAATGTATTGTAGATAATATTCTTAGTTTGATTTTTATTCAAATTTAGGTTTTGTGTCGTATTATTAAATTATATCTACAGGAAAAAATAGGAACAGTAAACTTTTTTTTTTTTTTTCTTATTATCGACGACGTTGCCGGAACTGCTTGCGCATTACGTCAACACACAGTAAACATCTAGAAAATATATTAATGACGGTTCTAAATTGCCTATTTAAGGCGCCGTGTAATGTAAACACACAAAGAAACAAATTATCACAATATAATCATATGCCCAAAGGCTACAAAATATTCAATGAACCATGTTCTTTATTGATCTGAACATCGATTTCAGAACAATAATTGACTATTTTATATTTTACCATTCAAAAAAATTATATTTCTAGATTGAATGTATTTATGTTGATTGAAAATCATTTGACTTTAGTATAATCGTCAAATAATCATAATTAAATTTCATACATGGTAATGATTGGTAAGTTATTTTAATTACATTATAATTTTTACAAACTATATTCGTTGTTTTTTTAAAAATGACATATATTTTCATATAATTAAATACGCATATACAATATTGTATTCATCATGAACACTTAAACAGCTAGAAACTGTTGAAAAGTATGACGATAGCCTACATATTTTCAAAAATATACTCACGTTATTGAAAAAGCATAATATATTTTTATTTTATTTTTCAGCAGTCATTTTTTTTTTTGCATATACAAAAATCAACAAAACAATACTATGCATAGTTATTAAGTATTTTTTTTTATTATTATATAATTTTATTTCAATAGCAATAAACAACAATAATATAACAACAATAATTTCAAACATAACTGATTACAAAAAAAAAAATGATATCAATTTTTTCAAGCGATATTTTAAATTACTAACATTCAAAACTTGTCTTTTAAAAAAAAAAAATTTACATAGTATTATATTGTGAGGGGATATTTTTTTAACAAAAAGCTCGTCATTATGATTCAAGTATGTAATTTTTATAATAATTATTTCAAGAAATAAAACGTCCCATTATTATTATTACTTTTGTTAATAATTTTTTTTTTTTGTTTTTTGTCTATTGCGCGATTAAGATTTATAAGATTTTAACATGTTTCCTTAGAAATATTGATTGTCTCAGAAAGCCAATATTATATTTTGTTCGTATTTTTATAGATATATTTAATATTTTTTTTTTCGTAATAGTTATTTGTTCATTTTGTATTGCTATTGTTTACACGAAATTGCAATATGTAAAATGCGTTATAACAATAAAAAAAAATATATTTTATAATAACAAGCTCCCCACAAGCCCCCCAGATTCCCCCAATTTTGAATAAATAGAACAGTGATTTTGTAATTTCAACTATAACACTTTAATTTATATATACCTATATATACTTTTTTTTAATGAACTTCATTTTAAGTTCATACAAAAATTGCGTGTAAAAAAACTTTTAGTGCCGTTGTAGTGATTTTTGAAAATATTATTATGATTTTTAACAAGAATTCATAAACAGCCGCGATTTATGATGGTTATAATTATAATAATAATAATGATGATAAAAAATCGTACTAATTTAGTAGATGATAAAAAAAATAATTAAAATTAAGATATAGCTGCTCATGAACGAAATATTTTTTTTCTCAAAAATGATAACTTTCAGACTATTGAAATACAATTATAAATTCGGTAACGCAGTGTATAAAATAATGTTCGAAATCAATAATGTACAGTTATTCAACTTACACACTAACATTTTTTTTTAACCACTTTACATTTGATATTTACAATTATAAAAAAAAAAACAAATAACAATTTTGTTTTTATATATATAAAGAATTTTCTAAAGAATAATACTGTATAAGGTACAGCATATTCCGATACATTTTTTTCAAATTTTTATTTTTTTCTTAAATATTTTTTTTTAAATTGGCTCTCCTAAGATATTTTCTCATAATTTATTTTATAATACATAGGCGATTATAATTTTAAACTACACTCTTGACAATACTAAAACATTATACCGTACAACGAGTGTTATACATATTTCTTTCACTTTTGGTGTTCTACATAATACACATTATTATTATAATCAAATTTTATGATTATGAGACAATTATATAAACGATAAATTATTTATTTAAGTAAACTATTATACAACGAGATTTTATGCTGTACAGAAAAAGTTACCGATGGGTGTAGCGCTAACACGTTGTCCATTTTCGGTCTAAATCGCAGCGGCGAGGCTCGAAAAGTGGGGCAGATCACACATTGTGTACAACACGATCGAATAAAACGGAAAAAAAATTTTTAGTGGGAAGGGATTGTAGAAGATATCGGGGTTTGGGGTGCATCAAATTTATTGTTTCTCCTAGCGATAACGGTCATCAAAACAAACGAATTCATCAGACCCACGAATTGAAATGAATGTGTATACCCGGACCTGACCGTTAGCCGGACAAAAGAAAATTATATATTAGAGATATCATATTATTGTATCCTCTCTCGACGAGAAAATTACATTTTCTAAAACGCACATTGAACCATACTTCATTCCACTAATACATACAGGTAGGACATTGAAACATAGTAACACGCACGGACACACAACGACACGTACATATACACACAGCCACTTACCCAAAATAAGGGTACGTGCTCATACAAGATCGATGGAATTTTACATCGTAGGTTTGACTCTAAGCTATAAAATTTCAACTAACTGTACTCGCACGTACATATTATTTTGTGAATGTGTATTGTGTTAGAGAGAGTATATGAATATGCATATGTGTCTGTGTATGTGGGCTTAAATACTCGAATGCGCGAAAGAGTGAAATCGTAACACAGTGATTGGGTGGATATGTTCAGGGTGGAGTTTGAATCGACGATCACGTGCTTCGATGCGTACCGACCCGACATCTAGCGTATGGATCAGATGATGACATCATAATAGTTGCATATCAGACGTGTTCTAATATCGATGAGTGGACATACAACAGACGTTGAAAGGCCTGTGGTTCTTGGCGTTTTGTTGTTCAATATGAAAATAATTGGGAGTTTAAACATCAACATATTTTGGTAAAGAAAACGATTTCCAAAAATGGCACAAAAAAAATCGTCGTAGTGTAGCCACGTTCGGCGGAGACGGAGGTGTTGGAGATCGTGAAGGTTGTGGTTGAGGAGGTTGTAGTGGTCGTGATTGCGGTTGTGGTTGTGGTTGTGGTTGTAGTTGTGGTTGTGGTCGTGGCGGTTGAGGTGATCGTGTTTGTCGTGTGCGATTGCCGCGCAATCGAGCCCGGCCCCATGCGATTTAGATGTACGAATACGGACCGTCTGTGAGAGCGCTACAAAGCAATAGTCAGGAGTTGTCGTCTTTGGCACGTCCTCCATTCCGGCTAGTGGGTTTGTACTCGAGCCCAGGATCGAACTGCATCAGCACGAATACCTGAGACGAATAAACATTAATTAATATTGACAAACGACGAAAAGCCTATCGTCGCGTTCATATTTCAAAAAAAAATAAATCTTCATATTACAGTACAGTGACGTTATTGTCATCGTGAAAACAATAACAATATAATATTGCTGGGTCATATTGCGACATAATAACGGCTACCCTCGACATTTAAATCTAATAATCCGACGCTGTTGTACTTGCGCACGTGGACGCAATGTCATCTTGGCCCGGCGCCAAGTTCTTGGTAAAAGAGTATGCTTCGCACCGTTGAAAGCTGTGACCTGGTGCGTACCAGAATAGAATGCATTTTCGAATCACATTGCCTACAAACACTGCCGCGGTGGGAGGAATATAAATTTACACGCGTCCGCCCGCATCTATTAAATTGTGTGAATCTTAATCGACCGTCAGAAACAGCGAAGACCTGTCTGACACAGACAGTCTATCCGTCGTGGATAGGTTCGAAACTATATTAATAAATAAATGCATCGGTTCACTGCGGGGTTTTGATTTGAAGCGGACAACGTGTTCAAACCACGAGCATAGAATATGATAATACACATTTTTTATATATATATATATATATATATATATATATATATATCTTTTTTTTTTACTTCCTATGATTTTATTTCCTAACAACACTTTATAATAATGCATGCATACAATATATATTTTGCGACACATGTCTTTTCTATAATATAGACAAGCAATCAAGACATTCTTTACAATAGAACATTTTTAACAAAATTTACTTTGTATATGAATATTATGATATATTTTTATATGTACTATAATATAGTACTTTATATTATTATAAAGTGTGTTATAAGACGAAAAAATAGCACCTTCGTTTTCCCGTCATTATATAATAATGATTGTGTATGGTCTGAGAATTCAAACCTATGTAATAGGTACACTAAATTGGAAACACCGTGATTATAGGGATTATACGCTAAAAATTAAATAACAGATGTTCAATGACTTTTATACTAATATAAAATATGTTACCTGGTCCGTGGGCATTAGTGAGAAGTCATCTGGTGGATTCGTGATGACGTATCGTTTCGACGACGCGTCGCAAGACGAGCTCCTGTCTCTGAATCTGTAAAAACATCAAAGAGACAGGATGAGAATAGCGACGTCCGGTCGCCGACGTTACTACAAGCAAAAAAGGGACGACACTCACAAACAGTATAACTTAAGAGTACACCGACACCACAGATATACACACAGACACACATTAATGCAAACGGGAAAAGGAAGATGGTCAAATTAATAGGGGTCCGGTCTGAACCAAAAGACGACAATAGGAAAAATCAAACAGTCAACTTTTTTTTTTTGTAATATGCTGGTGATACTTTTATCGACATTCAATCACTGTTACAAAAAATAACAATGGTTTTTGAAAATATTTTTACAGCAATTCTTTGTGTTAGGTAATTATGATTATAATTTTAAGTGAACTTAAACATGCAGTTTTCATTTCTTGTTCTAAAACAGATAACCTTTCAGAGTACTTAAATAAATATTTTATGAAAGTAAAATTTTGGACGAGTAGCTTAAGATTTTTTAAGCAAGTACTTAAAATGGCGATAAGTTAAGCTGAGTGTCAAAAGGGAGTACCACTCAAAATGTTACTCATCAAAATTTTAAAAACTTATATTGCATGGAATTCTCGTAAAAAATTAAATTTTAAATTACTAAATACTTCAAAAAATATTCCTTAAATAACTTTGAAAAAATGACGCTGACAGAAAATGTAAAAAATATTTACTTTTTTTAAACATGTTATTTATTGTAACGCCTTAAAAAAATATTAATTTATTAAATGCTGTTTTTAAAAATGGTAGATTCAAAATTAAGTTTTTTGAAACAATATAATTATTTATCGATATAATAACCTCTTTGTAGAACATAATGTTTTTCTCATTACTTTTCTTTTGCACATAAAGTGGAAAAATCATTAAATATATTTATAAATTGTACATCTTTGAATGTTTTGTTTTCAGACCATTGTTAATTCAGCCCCGACAGACAGATAATATGTTTCATCTCCTCGACAAAACAGTAGTTGTATCATCGAAATGACAATATAAAATATAAAAGCAAGAGCAATATTTTTAAAACTTTTTGTCTACATACACATGCGCACCACTTCCACGGCTGACATGACGTCTATTATATGCTACGACTAAAAACAAGTCAAGTACTTGGAAATCGATCGAAAGTCGTGTTAATTTTTTTTTGTTATTTAAAAATCGAAAATCATCAGTCCATCAAATTTTCATTACCATAACTATATTATTTGGAAAAGCTAAAGTACTCTTAAATACGATCCCAAAAAATCATTATCCAATTTTAATTCGCAGATTAACAAGTGATTTTAAACCTACGTATTTGATACGTTTGATAAATAAGTTTATATTTAGGGCGTCCTATCATTTGTTACAGAAAAATAATAACGACCTTGTATTATTAAGATAGTATGTGTTATTCAATTACAAAATATTTTGTGGATGTGTAATAAATTTGTATTTATATTGAAATATAATAATACTGGACTATTAAATTTCAAGCTACCCAGTCATTAATAAACTACAGACAATATTATTATGATCTTAATCATATTAGATAGTAAAAATAATTCACGACCAGTTATTATTAACTCAATGTTGAAGTAAGCATCTTTTATTTAAGTTCACCAATCAGTATAATTTATATAATATGATGTTCTTAATATATAAAATCTCGCCACACTATTTTGTCCATGATAAACTCCGAAACAACTTAATCGATTTTAATGATATATTGTAAATTTCTTATGCATAGTTAAACTTGAGCGATAGGATTGTTGTTATTTATCGATAAGTGGGCCTTATTTATTTTTACTGCAAATTTAAGAAAGTATTTTAGTATTTATGATGGATTTTTTGTTTATAAATTATGGTCGTTATTGGTTACCCACTCATAGATTATAACAGTAGTAGGAGTAATTATGATTTGCTGTCATAGGTGATTCGGGCAGAAGCAGTAAACACATGCTTCTTGTTCGAATACACATAATATCTCATAAATCGTGACTTCATTATTTTTCCGTAACACCTTGTACATTCAATAACTAAAAGCTAAAACAAAATTAAGTCTATCATTTTTTATAGGTTTATCATAACTCAGGATCAAATTAGATCCCTTTCAAACAATCTGCTATCTCGTTGCTACAGATTACTGCAGACGTGGCCTCGATATCGTCATAAGGCGATGTAGTAGCATCGCAACAATAATTTTTACCAGTCGTTATGTCATGTGTAGTTTGTGTGCATGTAATAATAAGACATATGTAATAAAATTCGTCTTCTTATCGAGGAAACGAAATAACCATCGTGATATCATACTTAAAGTGAAAAAATATGTCAGGTTTTAAATTTAAAGTAAATGTTTTTTTAAATATTTTTTATTATTGTTCGTAACATTTAGTGTATATGTATCATACTTTACAAGTCTTAATAAAAATAAATAAATCATAGTACATCGTATTTATCATTGTTGTACTGGAAAACCATCTTAAGTATAAAATTGGTAAGAATAATATCTCGATTTCATTGTAACCGAAAATATGTCTCTAAAATATTCACACCTCCAATTGTGCCAAAAAAATTAATTTTAATGAAAAATATGGTCAAATAAATAATAATATATAATGTGAACGTTAAATTAATATCCATATCTATAAAATAACTCTTCAATAAATCTTAGTTTAATTTTTAATCTTTTCTACACGGTATATCGACTTACTTAAACGTTTTTCCAGCACACGCTATGATAACAACTTTCGATAGAAACTGAGTACCTACTACTGCTCCCACAGACCACCCCGAACGGTTACAATAATACAATATAAAAATGAATTCGTATTTGTACGACATAATAATATAACATCACGATGGTGGATCACAATCATGACGATTGTGTGTCGAGGACTGATTCGGGACCCCTGTTAATTCTTTTTGTGGTTATGGCACTTAAAGTTAATAGCAAACTACAAAACATGTATAGTTAGTTGTTCATACCGGTACCTGTATAGACCAATGCACAGCATCCCATACGACTTGAGGGCGGATACGAACAAATCACCGTACTTGCCGGCCTCACCGAATTGCGCCAAAGGCCCATCGTACAACGAAATCTGCCCGACCCGACACCGATCACGATTGGCCAAGCTCTCGTCGGTGCTGAAAAGAAAAACCATGCGCATGATCGTGTCATTAGTATAATGAATATGGAACACCGAGAACATGACGTCAAAATTGACTTCTACGTTAAATGTTTTTCCTATCGCTGAGGTTGGCTCCATTTTATTTGTGTATAAAAAAAATGCATATTTCATTTTTCTATTGCTAAAATGGAGATTTTTTTCTAAATTGAAATTTGTACTATATCAACCGTCAACGTCTTGGAATATTTTACAGATCAATATTTAATTTTATACTCCGTAGTCCGTAATAGCCTGTGCGGGATAATGGTTCAAATTTAGGTTGTCTTTGAATGTTTACTTTATGTATATGGCACGCAATAGATTTACTTGTAATAGTATACATTTCACAAGTAATAAATCATTTTGAGTCGATCGTTCGGTACACTTTTTATCAACGCTCGATTTCAGTACGACTATGTCATTATTATTTTTCACTTAAATAATAACTAAATTATATTATACTTCAGGTATTCTTTTTATGTTCTACAAAAGCCAAAAAACACGATAACTGCCTGTCGACATGCGGTATTTTACTGACGGTGCGGTACGAATAATAATAACCTCTGTCATATTAAAATAACGCCAGGTCATTTGCGTGTTTGAACTACGATATTCACAAACAATCTCCAGAGTATATTTTAATTCAAAAACTTTACCGCTTGCACCGTTATTATTTATACTATTATTTATAGCTGCAACTAGTCAGACGTGTTTGGATAGTTTGATTTGAGATTCAGATGATAAATTGTTCTACCAAGCTGAGCGAAAAAGTAATAACTCAGATTTCAATAAAAATCAATAAGTTATCACCTGGGTGAAAGAATATATAACATGTTTTTGTTTGATTTTTTCGTAACAAAAATCCACTATTTTTTTCAATAGGCGTACAGAACTTGATCATTGTTAATATTTGAAAATAAAGTCAGTTATATTTTTAAACTTGAAGCAAAAAAACGATACGTCATAAAGTAAGTCGACAAGCCATTAATCCGTAGGTGTTATTGAATCCATTTTCTGACAATTTGTTAACTACAATGCTAAGTAAAAGATTAAAAAGTTGAAATTTTTGATTAGTTAAACTAAGTTTTTCTGTATAAAATAATTACATATACAGTTGGTTTCTGTTCCTTGTGTAATAACTTAGTCGACAATTCAAATATAATATTATTGAGATTGTATATTATAAAATAATAATAATAATAATGTACTTGAACTATAATTTAGAAATTTAAAGGAAATTAAAGGTAGATTTTCTTTTCTATAATAGTAATGCAATGATGCAATGATGCAATGAGAGAGCATAGATAAAAAATATATAGATTTTTCACGTTCGTTTTCATTGAATCAAATAGAAAAAGACTGTTTAATCTGCAATTAGATTTCGTATGACTTATTGTTATATCTGAAATCTTAATAATATTGATTTCCCAATATTTTGAACTTACGGAGTTAGGATTTTTCTGTTTAGTTTATCAATGACAGAATTACTAAGGGCCTGTATTACAATAGTTGAACTCCGGTTAAACCACGGTATTCGGCCGGTAAAATCAGTGGTTCAAGCATAACCGAGGTTTAAACTATGATTGTAAAACGGGTCCTAAGCGTTGTATTTTAGTGGTATAAGTTACACAATTTTCGTACAGAAAAACGCATACAATACGCAATCGAAAGCTCATCACTTAGTTCAATCGTTCAGTTATTGATCCATGTAGTCAGGTTCCACAATTTTAATATATATACTAATTTTTATACCAAAATTGAAACTAACCTGTAACCACCACGGAGTCCCGCACCTTCAGCCAAAATGAGTTCAAGTTCAGGCGTTGCTCCACCGGTGATAAGTGATCGGATGAGCGTCAACGCGTTTTGATTGAAATACGTCTAAAAACAAAAACAAAAACAAAATATAACTTTATAGCCTGTTCATTATTAAAATATATTTTCTGCCATCAAATTATTTCGATGCTATACACTGGCAATAAAAATTCATTGCTGCAAAGACTTTCTACCTACTACTAGTAGAAAGATGATTTCGATTTAAATTGTTGTCCTCAAGAGCTAATATCCAACATCCGGAGTAAGTTTACGTATACCCGATGAATAACCAATAAAATCACGGAAACCGCAGTTCGAAAGTTAACGAACGAAATAGGGTTAGGCAAAATATGGAAAAAAGTACTATAATTTATAGAATATTTTTTGTATTCCATATACCAAGAGATTACACTAAGATAAAGTTCTTGTCTCAATCTTGTATTATTTTAATGTTATCATTATGTCACAACTGATTATGAGGAAGATTCAGGACTAATATCAAGGTGTTTATTAGTATTTCTTAATTATTCTTAAATAATTAGTATCCCCTTTCACCATTATGATATATTTTATATAAATGTAAATTTATAATTTTTATGAAATTTTTTTTAATCCAAACTATAGTAGGCATTTTTCCAGAATTAAGAATATAAGTACCTATGTATAAAAAATAATCTATAATCTTAATTATTATAATGAAAGAAATTATTGTGATTAAAATTTTAGCGTACAATCGTATTTTTTTTTAGTAGGTCACCTTTTAAGCGCAATCAGAAATAGAAATGCTAAGTCATGCACTGCAGGTCGCTAAAATGATACATTTATGAATATTTAATTAATTAATAATATACTTTTATGGACAAAGCTATTTTTTCGTAGTTTAATCTATAAAAATTGTAATGGTAACAAGTAAGGAAAGCGAGAGGTCCACATACGAAGTCATATATTGTTTTATTTAGATCACGTCTATGAATATAATTATTATTTTCTACGTTTGATTGAGATATTTTACAATATAATTACCGTCGACATGAGCGAGTCCAAGACGCTGACGGCAAAGGCCGTACCACACGCAAACGGCTGGGTGAGGTATAGTTCCGTATCAGGGTCATCGTCGTCGTCTTGGTCGAGAAACTGCACATTGCTGTCATTGACCAGTTCGGTAATCATTGGAACGTTGGCACCGTACACTGATCCTCGTCTCTGCAACACTATGGGTCCGCCAGCACAATTCAGACCGTCCGGATCGAACTGTTTGGTCACCGCGGTCTCATCTGTAGAACGTGTCAAAATCAAATTAAATATGAATGTGCCGTTTTTAATAAAGTGTCTGATATATTATTTATGTATTTGAATATTTATGTGTTCAGGTGATATTTCAACAAAAAAAAAAAACTGACAATATTAAATGTATTTTAGACTTCATATATATAATGTACAAATTATGATATATTTAAAAGTCAACAAAATAATAAAGAAGTTCTGCATCAAACAATGAATAGGTTTTGTTTTATTCAACTCTGATGTATTATTTTAAACTGCTTAAATTTTAAGATTTCTCAAATTCAAAAAAAGGCTGCATGCAATATAGTGATGGGACGAAATTATTAGACATATTGTTATGAACATGGCTGGAATTTTACTAAAAATATATACCAACCATAATCAACTTTTATGTTATCTTACGGTGATCTATCAGTTAGTATTTTTTTTGCTTACGTCTTAAAAAGCATGTAAAAATGCGTTTTTGATTTATTTTTATTTGGTTTTAACGACTGTAGTTATATACGATGCATAAAAGAAAAGTATGCATATTCAATTGGGATAAAGTATGTGTTTAGTAAAAAAAAATTGTAACCTTAATATTTAACAGGAGTGTACGTCAATTATGTTTTAAATAGTATTAGTGAAAGGTAAGCCATAGTATATAAATACGCGAGAAATTATGTAGAATCACATATTGAGTTAAAATTATTTGTCAATTCATTCGACATCCCATAAATATTCCAGTTAATTTTATTTATTGGTAGAAAAATTAAAGCGGTGTTACATATTTTTTTTTTTATATGAAATTTACAATCTATACCTCATGGCGCAATGAGTAAATGTTATACAAATAGACAATAGACATATAAGGTATTAAAACATACTTAATATTAATATTAAAACGGTTTACAATAAATTATTATATACTGATGTTACATATATCTTTCAATTAAACTCGTTTGGCTAGGCTGACACTTTATAAAAGCGTATTTTGTGTTGATTGAGATAAAACAATGTTGACACAGTCACCGTACTAATTTAAGTGAATAATAGGTTGCGGGATTCAAAACAAATTAGAATGGAAATTGAAATATTTAATTGGAAATCAAATCAAATAAATCTGAACAAACGCAACTTTAACTAAAACTTTGTGAATTTAATTTAAAACTATAAAATGGAAGATCCAATGAAAATTATTAAAGATAGGTATAATTGTATTATTTCACCTTTTAAAAGCTTTTTAAAAAAGGTTGGAATTGTAAATAACCGATGAGATTTACATTCTAAAAAATATTTGCAATTATTCAAATACGTTTTATAGTAATATAATGCAACAGATACTTTAAAGACAGCAGCGATGACATAAAATAATAAATGGCGTTTTTTTGTGAATAAAATACAGTGTCAGCTGTATTCACTTTTAAACTATTATTAAACGAACACTTTTTATTTTACCTTGCGTGAGCACTCCAATAGTGTCGTCAAAAGTCATCGCTTTGATGTTCAGCGATGCTAAAATGGCCTCTTTATCAGCCAACGTAGGGTCATCATTGCTAGGAACTTTTGCCGACAATATCACACACATATCGCATAGATTTACGTTTACCGCTCGCAAGTCAGCTCGACTCAGTGGCGATCCCTGAAAATTTTTAAAACAAATAACGATAAATTAATACTACACTTCTCGTAGCCTAATAACGAACACAAAAAAAATAGTAATTAGAAACAGGTCGAGACACATACGTTGAGCACCGAAATCTTCGGTAAATTTTGTAACATCTTCCACTCGCGACGGATGTAGTCCACAGCACCGACGATCACCACGTGCTTGAGCTCATGATAATGGAAATTTGACGCCCGCAAAGGCATAACTAAATTCCTTAGTCCGATCAAAGGCGAGTCTGGATCCGCGAACAAGCACACTACAACGTGGCCGTTCAATACGGTCATTGCGGCTTGGTTCCTGTCCTGAAATTATTGAAATTTTTGATATCAAAACACACTTTTACATACGGAATAACTGAGTGTGTACGACGCATTATCAAACGGCGTATGATTTTACAAAGTAACTTACCAAGATGCACTCTTCGAGGCTTTTTGCTGAACTCCAATGGAACATACCAGTGGAGTCGTACTTCATTTCAGTCTTTTCGAAATCAAAGTCTTTCGCCTGGTCGTCGGCGATACCTATTTGAATACCGTTGCTGTTTATATTTGTGCCTGCCGATCCTCCTCTGGTCGTCGGTCTTCAATCACACATGAAAATAATAGAACATTTTTCGATTAATTTAGCTTTGAGCACAAACACTATGATCATGTTCAACAATAATAATGTAAATATAATATTTTACTCGACAAGATAATATTGCTGCTACAAAAAAAAAAAATAATAATAATAATAATAAAATTAATAAAACAATATTTAATTTATATTCATTTCATTTTTGATAAAGAATAAAAGAAAATATATATGATGAAATTAATTTGAGTTGAAAAATATAACAGATGTTGTTAACGTATTATGGATATTGGATATAACTACATCTTAAATTTTTCAAAATTATGAAACTATTTTTCCAGTTATATCTTAATCAATTTTACATCAATAATACACTACTATTCTTTTGCATCAATATATAAAAATGGTCATATGAAGTGTAATCGTGTAATAATCAATTGTAAATTTGTAAGTCTTAAAAAATGGTGGAATAAAAAATAATTTTTGAAAAAATAACTCAAATAATTTAAACATCAAATATCTAAGACCCAATGTCACGTAGAAGACAATAAATCTAATAATAAAAAAAAAAAAACTTATCGAACTACAAACGTAAAATATATCTATAAGTCAAGCGAATTAATAATACAAAGCAAATAAAATAGGAGAAAATAACAACATATTATAGAAACAAGCAGGACAAGAATAATGGAATAGTATAATATATTAAGTAGAAAGCGTACAATAATTTTTTAACTTCGTATGCGAGTTGATATCCGGCGTAGCTTCCTTCTTCTTGTTGAGCTCTGCAATATATTCAAGACGACCACGATCAAATATTTAATTTACACCGAATAAAAAAGAAGAGAAAAATAGAAAATAATCAAAAAAAAATAATAATAATAATAAAACTAATTACATTAAATTTATATAATGAAGTATGTATTAGAGTTCGGATTCATGTAAGGAATTAATGCAACAGAATTTTTTGACAATTTGTTAGTGTGAAAACGAAAGTTAAAAAAATATGTTAAATAAAAACAACAAAAACAGTAAAAAAAAAGGCTGAATACATCGTTCGTACATTTATGTAATATTAATTATTCACATCAGTATCCGCTGTTTTTAAAAAGTTATGTATCTCACCGATTGTAGTTTTGGTTGGGCGACCCTTTGTCCGCCGGACGGTTGATTGGTTTCACTTTGTTCACCTGTTTCGCCGCCGACATTATCGAATTGGGCATAGTCGTTGATGTATTTTTGTTGCCCAACACTGAAAATATAAAGCGAAAATAACGTTGAAAAACTCGTGAACGTAACTCTTAACCGCAGTTATTTTTTCTCTATTAATTTTGGTGGCTCTCGCTTCTCTTTTGAACATCTTCTCAGCACTCCCACCACACTGCCCTACATCCTTCCTCAAAACTTTTACCCTCATTTTTAAGCTCGTTCTTCTCTCACCACTGAATTTGTATTAACAATGTATCAAACAAAGACCGTTGGCAGACTTTGAAAGTTTTCTCTCTCACAGCCATTATGCGTCGTTCCCCGGCTAAAACTGTCCGAATTAAAGCCGGTAATTTATCTCTCTCCTTAATCTTCTTTACTGGTTTATCCCATCCCCCGTATTACTACCAACACCACCACCTCCACCAACCACCACATACGCTCTTACTCATCAACGGTTCATCTCAAATACCGTCACCCTACCCATGATATAGTTCTCATTGTGAAGTTTAAATTTCGAATTTCGCTTCTTTATCACAATTTCACGCCACCTCTGGACCACTAGCACATTTTTCAAACCACATTTTAATGCTATATATTATGCACCGTACACCACCGGTTATTTACTGCATTAGTTAAGTGCTATTTTCGTTCGGGAAAACTGTGCAATACGCTTTGCCGGGTTCTATAAAAGTACGCTAAACATTTTCCATACTATAGTAATGGTCAGCAAAATCTTCCATTTAATGTAGCAAATAGTCATGGGCTGAAAAAAGGGGTTTCATAAATAATTGATAAAAAATATAGAGAACCTAACAAATAATTGGCTCTCAATCTAACGAGGATATAAAACGAACGCTAGGACGACGATGGTTTTATTGTTATTAATGTGTTATCAGCTGGGGTAGCGGATGTTATTATAATTACATTTTAATATCGTATACAGTCGTTGTGAAACAATGTTAGCTGACTTATAATACGGTGAAGATCTAATGGCGTAGGTAACTGTTTTATAAACAATATAATTTAGAATAACAGCGATTAATAGTAATGTATTTGTTAGTGCGTTTTATTTCAATGATAATTTAATACGAACTCGTCCTATCATTAAGGCCAAAATTTCACCGAATGCATCGGCCCTACCATGCTCCGTGGGTGATCTTCGGTTTACATTAATGTTATAATAATATTATAATGGTCCATAAACTTTTCAATAAAAGTCACTAAAACGGCCGTTTACTTTTAAACGCACGGCAAAGTGCATTGTGCAAAAACTATTGGTGAAGTATATTGTTGTGATTTATAGTATTGTATTGCAACTTACGTGTTATTTCCTTTTCCTTCCCGACGTCACCTGAGAAAAGGTTGAACAGAAAAAAAATACAAAGACTATTAAAAAGCGTTAGTGTAGAGAATAAAATGTTTAGTAGACGTCAAATACACAAAATAAAACACTTCAAAAAACCAAATACAAAAATACAAACAAATTTCACGAAAGCGATATTAACAAAACCCAATAATAATAATAATAATAATAATAGAATTATATATAATTAAGGCCAGCGCACATCAAGCAACCGTAAATATTATAACTTCGAAAAACAACGTTCTCAAGAGCAGTTAAATTTGTAAATAATAAATAATAATAAAATAGCAAGTGTATAATATTTCGTCATACATTGTTATGATGCGTAACATTGCACACAGCATAATAAACATATAAAATAATATAATATATTCTACAGATAAATTAAATAAATTAAAATTAAAAAATTAAAATCAATGTTCAAACAAACGGGAAGATATACATCTTACATTTCACACGGATAGGTTGATATATAAATAAATATATTTATGGAATCGAATAAATTTAAATTTTGATCGTGAAAATTGGCAGAAAACCGTATTGTTGTGACGCATAATGAGATTTTGTATAATATATAACATGTGCTTATTTCTTTAATATTTTTTCTTGTGAACAAAAACACGTGTAAGGATGTATATGTATTATAACATGAAACAAAGATGGAGGAATGAAGGAACCATCAAGAGTGCCACCTCGAAGACACAATGCACTTAAGACAATATAAAGGCAAAAGCAACAGCAGTTTGTTTTGTTTTTATTGTTGTACCTCTGATATTATGTACTCTTTTTGGAAGAGTAGGTGGAGTTTCCGTGGGGGGAGGATGATCGTCTGAAAGAACATACATTCCAAAATTCACTAACCGACATAATTGTTTTTATGTAAAAAAAATTAAATAAATAAAATTTAAGGATGTTATACTCAAGTATTGTAGTTTTATCGTTTATCCCCTACAAACACACTCGAACAATTTATTCATGGTCGTATATTACCATATGCAATTCACACAAAAACCACATCGTTTGAGTGATGATGAATAAATTACGAAATGATATTGAATTCTTTATTGAACATTTTGTTTCTTTTTACATCTGTTGTAGGTATACAGTATACACTATACATTTATTTTGCTTAAAAACCTAACGTGACGTATATTTTCAATGGAGTGAAAAATAAAATATTTAACTGTATCAACGAATACTCTTAACTATAAGTATAATGTAGTTAAATAATAATATTTTTAAATATAACCTAAATCTACCTGGTTTAAATGTTTGACGAATTTTATAATAATAACAAATGAAAATTCCAACAGATAAAATACTCAAAGCTTTATATCGATTTTAAATATAAAGTTATTAATAAATTTGATTTAAGATTGAATACAAATTTAATACATTTAATTTGTATTACCACGTCACGTGAGCAATATCGAGTTAAGTTTTAAAATAAGTACCTAACATTCTAAATAACATAATCAAAAAAAGTACTCAGAGTAGTATGACGACACACAACACAAATGTCATGTAGGAGATCACAAAAAAATTTTAATTGTCGGTGGATAAATTCTAAAACAAAATTTCACAGATACAATCATAATATGGAATCGTTTTGTGCAGTTGCTGTTATCAACTGATCCTCGAAAACATCTTCGATAAAGAATCATATTATTATTATCTGTTTACTGGTGCGTTGTCATATCGAGGTCAAGCCAACGCGCGTTTATTTCTACTCACAATTAAATTAAATATACGATGTTTTTCTTCATTTTCCGATATTTACATATAATTTTTATTAACTTACTTCAAACCATCCAAATCTGTTCAAAAAACAAATAATGATAATAATAATAACAAAACGAAAAAATATAAAAAGTACTCGAAAAGACCATGCAACACTATGCGTGCAAGATGCGTGCATCTTCAGAAACAAACGCGTAAAACTCATGAAGTAATGGTCGTCATAATTTAATATTAAATTTTTATCGTCGGATAATTGTAATAATAATAATGATATAACTATTATAGCTATGGTAATTTATAGTAAAAACGCATGTGATACTAATCAATCTCCGAACTGGATGTAAAAGTTCACCAGTAATCTCAATCATGCATTCGTATAATATATATAATAGGTACCTACAGCAACTGCACAAAACATGGACAAGGGCCAAAAACTTTGCGCGTCGAAAGTCATCGTCACCGACGCCGTCGGGATCTGCGTCCGCATTGTCTGACACACGCACGCACACGCTCGCACAAACACACAGACACACAGACACAGCGTAAGCCACAGCGCTATTCGATGATGTTTCAACGGCATCCGAAAGTGCCAATAAATGTCATTGTCGTGTGTACCCTAAGCCACTGCAGAAACGATGTTAGGAAAACCAAGACCTAAGTGTATCGGCTCTCACGTTTCACTACCGGGTCGGCCAACTAAATATAGGTGTATAATGGCATTGGATTCGTGAAGAATCACGGTTCGTCCACTGTGGTGGGCCCTCTCCACTGCTATATATTATTGTTTTATCGGGAAAATAACAATACGTAGAACCTATGTGGTAGGCATGGTATTGTTAAAATGCCCAGAAACTATATAGCGATGGAAAAAAAAAAGTCGAGTCACGATAACTCAAATCGTTTACTTTATCTTTGAAGTATTTTTAAGTTATGTTCGAGGTACCTACATAACTCGAAAAATTCATAACTTATCTTTATTACCCTTTAGATCTGAATTATCGAGACTGAACTGTAGTTTTATCGTTTGTTATTCGCGCGTTGATCAATTATGTTCCAAAAGTTTGGCGATACCTAACCTGCTTCAGTTTTATAGAATATTACGAACGTGGATATGATAATCGGCCAAAACAATATTAATATGATTCAAGCCGTCAAATTCCGTCGGTTATTGCCACAATGCCACAGTTAAGAGTATCCGTTAGTATCTTATCTTATAGCAGGAAAAAAGGATAAAAACAAAGTCAAAGAAATTATCGTTATGCTTTCACACGTAATTTTATAAAACATGTTGAATTTAATACAATTTTCTGAGAACATATTGTCCAAAAAACACATAATAAAATACAATCAATGTAAGTGAAAAACTATAACGTTGTATTAAGAGGACGTGATACCCGCATGTGTTGTCTCCGTCTTACAAATGCGTAACATGGTACATTTTTCGCTCAGCAGAACACGTGTAGTTCCATTAACTTAAAAATTAGAGTGAATTGACCTCTTATAAAATTTAAAGGTAAGATTATTATCTAGACAACTTCATATGCTTTTTATTTTATATCAAATTTAAAGCGAGTTATGAGTATTTTAAAATTGTGAATTTTTTGTGCATCTTAAAATACTCATAACTTCCTTTAAAATTTAAATATATTAAAAAGCATATGAGGTTGACTAGATAACAATCATACCTTTAAATTTTATAAGAGGTCAATTCACTCTAATTTTTAAGCAAACGGAGCTACACGTGTTCTGCTGAACGTAAAATTTACTATATAATGCACTTGTAAGACAGAGACAACACATGCGGGTATCACGTCCTCTTAAAAAAAAAAGTTGAAATATAAAAAAATATAAAACTAACAGATACGAAATCTATACCGGTCGACCAATGATATAATAGAAAAACCAATGTCAATCATATATTATCATAACTTTTAGAATTATTTTCATTACGCAGGTACCCAAATATTACATTAGCATGCTAAACCTAGTTGACCTAACTAATATACCTACGGATAATAGTAATAAACAATGAGCCCAATATGAAAACATGCAGCAGCCATCCCAAAACTAACTACGATAGTTGAGTCCAAAAATAAAAATAAAATAAAAATGATGAATAATTTATCATTTTTTAAATGATACTTAACTACTAAAATATGTCAGCCTGATTGCTTATGACAACTATATGTGTCCTACGCATTATGAAACTTTTTTTATATATATATAATTGAACAGACATCATAAGTACAACAAAAAAAAAAAATTGTTCATTGCAATGTATAGAACAATATTTGATTGTTATGTTATTATTATTATTATTGTTATTATTTTTTTTTTTTTGTTAATACAAATAATACCCACAATAGGTTTGTTGTATGAGGGTTAATTTTGTATTATTGGCTGTTTCAGGTAGAAAGCGTAAAAAGGGAAAAAACAAAAACCACACAAAGTAAAACGTTCAACAGCACAGAAAATACGAAAGAAAAATAAACCCACTGCCGATTAAAAACCAAGAGGAAAATACATTTTTATTAAATAGATAATATTATAGATAGATATATAATATATATATCCATATATTGTATACATCAGATACACACATAAATAAATATATATATATACCTATATATGTTTATGTCAAATATATATTATATATATATAAACAATATTTGTTAACTATAGAAAACCAGCTAAAAAAATTAATCAAAAAAGGCATCAATTCGTAGACAAACAAGAAATTTGATTTAAGGAGAATTTGAACGTACTTGCCCGTCCGACCATTTGTATAGCGCGAACGCCTTTCCGGAATGTCGCCACTGTGTTAAAATTAGAAAAAAAAACATACAAAAATTGAAAACGTGAAAATTATTGTGTTTTTTATTGTAATTTATTCGCTATTGAAAAACGTTTTATTAGTTTCAATCCAAGTACACACAAAACAATCTCACATTATTTAGTCACGTTTAGATAAAGCCGGAATACCTAATGTAGTAAAAAAAAAAAATAAGACATTTATATGATTTTAGTTAAATCGTTTATAATAAAAAGAAAAAAAAACGTAATTCTATGTTCCAACAATAAAATTGCAATCAACATTCATACAAGGTCCATACTCATACTCACGAACAAGGACCGGAGGTTGATCACATTGACTTAATTGAAAGTCTTCAAGTTTAAAAACAATTATTTAATACCCTCAAATTGATTAGTATTTTTAACAAAATTTTATATTTTTTTTTTGGGAAAAAGTTTTTCAATACAAATCAGATTAATATTAATATATTGTTAATGATTACAGGTTTGTATAAGCAATATAAATTTACGATTCTGATGTAATATTAACTTTTATAGAATATAATTAGTGATTCAAATTTCATAATCATGATTTATACAATCGATTTACATTTGAATAAATATAATTTAAATACGTGGAATATAATAATAATAATAATAGGTACTTCTATTTAAAAGAGATCTCAATTGAAATTAAAATAATTATAACTTAGACCTACATGTTATTTTATCATGTTTATATTTATATGCAGTGCATTGTTACCTTATACGGGTTAACCCATATACTTATACAATTTTATTTGATAGCAAAATTATAATACATATTACATTTAGAAAAAAAATTATCTGGGATAAATAAAATAAATTTATCTATATCTATATTCCGAACAATGGACATAATATAGTGAAGTTACACTTGAACACAGGTATGATAATATGCGTATTGAAAATGTAAACTATGAACGACATTAAGGAATTGTATATTAAAAAAAATCTCAACAAAATTAAACATTAGATAGGTATAAATGCAGTAAGGGAAGTTACTTTTGAAGTGTTAAAAAAATAAAAATATATTATAAAATATTATAGAATATTAAAAATATTTATATTCATATTGTGAATGTGTAACGCACCCTTCATATTTTTTATAATCAAATAATAGAAACTTGACTTAACTGTGTCGACTTCCGGACCTTATCTCAATGATTATTATTATGACTAACCAAAATTGCACAAATTTAATTCAGAACAATATTATATTATAATATTTACGGACGAGACGTTGTAATATTGGTTAAAAATATTAAATTGTTATTGACCAGGTATTTATGGACGAATTCAGGCAAGCGGACTTCAAAACACAAACACATGTAACTTTTTATATTTGTTTGAAACTTTTTATAAGTACCCTCGAAATTATAATTATGTGCCAACATTCCAGTCTCCATCATAATCATACCGACATCTGTAACATGGTGTCTCTCTCTATAACACTCGAACGTAATAGTAATAATAGTTTAGGTAGGTATGTAAAAAAACATAACCAGTATAATCATATAAACTTAATTATTTTTATGGGATTTTTTATGCGTACAAATCGTATAGTATATTTTACTATATAAAACGATTATGTTTTTTGGTTTTGAATTTCCATTCAGAATATTTCGGATATTATCGTATTTTTATTTGATGATAATAATAACATGTGTTAAAAAATGTAAATAAAAAACTATTACAGGTAGTGTAGTAGTCCTGTTGTTACATTACATGCAGCATATATAATTACATAGCTGTGTAATGGAAGAAAAAAAAATTCTACGATATGTATAAAAATAAATAAAATATAAAGCTGCTGAAGCTCGTAAAACGTGTGATCATCGTGAGCAGTATTCAGGTAGAGAACGAAAAATAATAATTTGTATGTTTATTGCTTATATTTAATATAAAATATACACAGTGTACAATATACACGTATACATGTATGTTGTATAATATGTATGTTCTATGTAGAATGTATATGTTTGATATATATATATATTTATATATATACGTAATAAAATATAATAATGGGTGTATATATTTCATTCTACTTTGGAGTGCAAATGGACAAAAGGTTAGTTTGTTTCATATTGAAAAACAAGTCAATTTAATATGCGCCTGAACTTAGTCTTAATACACATAACAATAATGGTCGTAATTGTATGAGCACGTAGTTCGAATTTATGAATTTTATAATTTTATATATTGTATTGTTCCGGCGCACAGTAAATCGGTCTACAGCGGCGGGGGATTGGTGGGCTAGACAAAAAACAAAAAATAAAAATATGAAAGAATGAAAGAAATGTGTTTTTTTTTTTTGCAAGGTTGCATTAAAAAAAATAATATAATAATAATATGGTAGGTATGCGAGTATATAGGTATGACAATAACAATCATTTAAATCGCAGGAAAATAAAAGAAATAGTACAGACACTTTATACTTAGGTACATAATATAATGTATAGATTTGTCGACCAGTGCATTTGAAGATTCACATACACAATAGGGCTGTAAAATAAAACTATCGCGAATGATACTCACAGTTTTTGCACTTGCACTTCTTGATCAGCGTTTCGTCTCTAATTTCTTCGTGACATGCCTTACAGTAATACCAAGCCCTAAACATATACACAAATAATAAATGACAAAACATTACTATAAACAAACACGCAGTATTTTAAATAGTTATTGTAACGTGTATATTTTTTTAAATTATGTTCTACCACTATTCAATGTTAAACAAACTTTGGGCGTAGATATATGCCGCCATTTTGTCAACGAGTTTAATAAAATTATCGCATGCATTAACAAGAGTAAATAATTTTTTAATAATATAAAATTCAAAATTTTCTTTGAATATTTAATACTTTAAAACAAAATGAATTTTATATGTAATTTAAAGGACCTATGTATATTACGACTATTTGTATTAATTCAATCGAATGTTGAAATTAAAGATCAAACTTTGAGTGCCTAATTTTATTTTTTAATATTTTAAAAAACTTGCAACACGGAGGTTTTTATTGGCGATAATTATTATTTAACACCAAATTATAAATAGAACAATTCGAGGTTTTTTTTATTTTCACATTAATATTGACTTTTTTCAAGCTCTTTGTTTATTTCTAATAATTTATTAGTAATCAATAAATCAATAAATATAAAAAAAACATTGATACCCAAGATGTTTCAACGACATATTCATAACGGTATTAATTATTCTTGAATAAATGCAATTTCACAAAATAATATTATGTTCATTAGTGGACAAAAAAATATTAATATCTGTATTCAAATCAGTGGCATAATTATCTATCACCCTCATCATCCCTTAATTAAATTAACCCCTGATTCAAATCGCATATAATCGATGCATAATGTGTTTTGGTACTCCCAGTAATGAACCGTACAAACCTTTTGACTTCGTCGGCCGACTGAGCGATGAAGAACCCCTGGGTGCTCGCCTGTATCTTGGAACCTCTGGGGTTTATTGATATCTTGCTGTCCCGTCCATCCTCGCCTTTTATTTCTATGGCCAACAGCAGAAGTTTCAGCTTAGTGAAGCACAACCTGCACGTTAAAACACAGACGAGCATTAGAGGGGTTTTTTTCGGAATCATAAAGAATGGTATGTGATTATTAAGTATATATATATTTTGTCAGAATATGTGTCGGCTGTTAAAAAATAAAATTTAAAACGTATATAATGCACAAACCACACGATTACAAGCACATACGACAATAATACAGAAAATTATGCACCATGCAACCATGCAATATACTTAACAAACATTTAATAAAGAAAAAATAAGCCACTTTTGTACATGCTGATTAATGTTTTCATCATGGGGTTCTTGACCAATTTCTATATAGTTATAATTAAAATGATAACTAAAAAGTATATGATAATAATATTATATTATATCCATCGAAATATTAATTTATTTATCATGCTGGGTTGTCTATAGCTGTTAACCTCACATATACGGTTACCCTTCATTAGGGTCGAGAATCTTATTCGTGACATGATAAATACATTCATATATGTAAATATTATATAGTTAATATTATAATCAAAAAATTAACGGAGGTAATCAGCTAACCCGTAAAAACAATATTAGTGTTAAACTGTTAATATTATTTTAAAAAAATGTATATATTTTATTATGTTTATTGAGTATGTAAAATAACTAAATGAATTGTATTAATAATTAGGTATAATAAATAAACGAGTAATAAAAGTAGCGTGTGGATCAATATACTATAGAAATAATATTAAATGCAGTTGTTTAAATCGATAAATTTTTGACATTATTCTTTTTCTTTCGACAAATATTAAACAATATTAATTATTCGATGTGAGTGTAGTAAATTATTCAATAGAAGGTATCAAACGGATGTATTAGAAAATTTCAAATATTTTTACAAATAATTGAACGTATTTAAAAATAATAATAAAAATTATAATGAGAGATACCTACATAATATATTAATATTGTTTTATAAATTATAGTATGGCTGTAATAATATTATTATTTTGAGTAAAATGTATTCTAATGTATATTATCAATAATATTTTCATTTACTATTTTTACATGCAAATACCGTGCTCAAAATACACGTACACGATATACGTAACATGTATTTATAATAGGGTATTTAATTTGATTGACACATATCATATAAATATATAAACATACAGGGTAATCCACCAATAATGCTCACCTCCCCTTTTATTCTTTAACGGCACATTTATAAAAATTCTGATTTTTTAAATTATTAAGTATATTTTCTTAAATACAATATTTATAGATAATTATAATTGTATATTATTGAATGAGCATTCTGTGCATGAGCTTTTTTTGTCAAATGAAATTCATCTTTATTTACTAAAAATGGTTAGGTTGATTATTTCACTGAAAATATTGTACATTTCATTCGAAATTCAAAAGAATAGTTTTTTTATTTATTACATTTTTTATACCCAATATAATAATCATTGTGATCGAATAGTTTTTCATCAAATACAAAATATAATAAATTATTTTTTAGTCTAACGCTGATTATAATACTCAGCTAGTTATTTCAATCATAATATTCGAACACATAATATTATGTCATATTAAGTACGTATTAATAGTATATCAATATTATGTACTATGTTTTAAATTCATACTAGCCCCATATCTCTAACCCTAATAAATTAAAATACAAAAATAATCTCATAAACAATAAAAAAGTATCTCATTTGAAGAAAATAAGTTTTTATGAACACAGGTTTATATTATACTCATTACATGGCCTAATTATAATACATTTTTTTGAAAACATTGTCTTTATTAATTTTACATCTAAAATCTAACAAAATACAAAATATCAGTGTTTTAATAAATCTATTATCAAAGAACAAAATTAGGGTGAGCATGCTTAATGAATCACCATGTATATAAAATAGCCTAAATAGAATAAAAATCTAACAAGGCTACTGGCAGCTGAACTACCAACATCATGCTTCGTTACATCGAGAAGTACAGAATAAAAAATTGAAAAATGTTTAAGACTTTTCATAACCTAGATATTTACGTCATACATAATATTATATATCACATATTATTTTAACTAATAATTGTCACCACACGCTACTAACACACCGGACGCAGTATTAGCGGCTGGATACACGGTTCATGAAACAAATATTAAGTATATAATATTCGAATAGTAAAATGATATAGACGAGACTTTTACCACTTGTTTAGTTATGAACAAATAAACAACCTAATATTATATACTGAAATTAAGATAAGTACTAAAATGCTTCTGTAATTTTGAAAAAATAAGAAAACAAAATTAATATATTAACTTAATCTTCGATATTTTTAGTACAAATAAAAAGTATAAAAGATTTTATATAATATGCTAGTTCATAGTTCATGGGGCTCAAAATTCCCTATTTACTTATATTATACTACAGTATAAAATTTTGCTAGAAAAAATATTTTTATTTTCATTAACTCTTTTATTTTGGACAAGTTAAAAAAAATGGAATGTAATATAGTATGTTGAGATATAATAACTAGGAAATAATGTATGTAAAAATTTACGGTTGAATTTTTTTTATTTAGTACTAGGAAATATCCACGCCATGAGAGAATTTGGAAGTAAATAATATACTAATATAATATTATACTATAGTCAGTTATTTTTCCAAATGAAATATTCACTGAAATCACAGTGAATTTTGGAACAAAAGAATGAGCATCTACGATTTTGTGGTGAAATTTTATTTACAAACATCGTATATTACGTGTTTTATTATGTAGTAGTAAAACCTGCCACCGTGTACTTTTAATTATAACGCATACATTGCCGTGCTAAACGATAAAAAAAATATGAATTCCGGTCACGAAACTAACTTTAAATTACCATTTTGAATATTAATGCTAAAGATAACTTGTTAAACCCCAATCACAGTTGGTGATATAGTTGTATTTTCACGAACGACAGCATTTCGAGTGGAAACCGTAAAAAAATTATGCCCTTGTTTTCCCGTTTCCCTGTAGTTTTTACCCTTATACGGTACACTATTATCGGTATACCACATCGTTACAATATGTTGTTACAACATACCGAACTTAGGTATATGTACCGCAAAATGCAAAAAAAGTTTGATTCAGAACCGCGTCGAACCGATACCGCGTCCAATATAATAAATAATATTTAAACTATATGTAATGTATTATATAGTATATAACTAACGTCTAATCCAGTGTTTCCCAACCAATGGGTCGGAAAATTCATCTGTCCGATCGCAATGGTATTGTAAAATAGAATTGTTAGATTATATAATTATACTATATATAGTACCTATTACAGTATAACGATACAACTGGAATTTTTTAAAAGTGTCGCCTGGCAGAAGAAGAGTCTAACAGCGATTCACCTTATTCTAAACTATTGGGAAACACTGGTCTAACCTACTGAAATAATAATGATAAATACAATACAACAAAAATATATGTATATTTATAAAATATTCGTTACAATAAACGTTAATATATTATTATGTATTATTATTATGTTCAGACAAAATAAAAAAACAGCTCTGCAGGGAATCTAAGATAAAGAATTTACGTATGTATATTGTATGGAGTAAAGTATGACGTGTTGTGTAATATGTATAATGCATATTATATATTTATATATATACACGTAGTGATCCAATTAATTGCCGACTACATTCGTTCTCCAAATCAATTATTGTTACTTTAAACAATAAAATAAATTATTTTAGTAAGTAAGTACTATATTTAAAAAATTATAATTTTTTAACATATTCATTTCACTAAGCAGAATATATGTTTAAAAGTTCAAATATTTACAGATATATTCAATTGTGTTATGTCAGTAATTGTTTATTTTAAATAATATTAGAGTAATGGATCATGATGTTTTCTATTTACCCTTGCTTTATTAAACCTATACATTATTAATGAAAATAGCTTTTGTTTAGTGTAAACATCAAGACATTTTAGAATTTAATAAAAGTTTTATGATTACTATTAATCGGTTATAAAATTAAAAGTATAGATTTTCGTTATAAAAAAAAAAAAATTACTACGACAATTATATGTTAAGAAATGTTTTTCAGGAATACTTGAGCCATAAAAACAGTTATTTTTCATATTAAAATAAAAGTCTTTGAAAATTATTGTGGTCAGTTAAATGGATCGCTTGTCTGTCGAAAATATAGAACAACGGAAAATATGCAGTGAGAGCTTTGGTGTGGTGTGTGTGTGTGTGTGTGTGTGTGTGTGTGTGTGTGTGTGTGTGTGTGTGTGTGTGTGTGTGTGTGTGTGTGTGTGTGTGTGTGTGTGTGTGTGTGTGTGTGTGTGTGTGTGTGTGTGTGTGTGTGTGTGTGTGTGTGTGTGTGTGTGTGTGTGTGTGTGTGTGTGTGTGTGTGTGTGTCTGTGTGTGTGTCTGTGTGTGTGTGTGTGTGTCTGTGTGTCTGTGTGTCTGTGTGTGTCTGTGTGTGTGTGTGTCTGTGTATGTGTATGTATGTGTATGTATGTGTATGTATGGATTAGTGTATGTGTGGCACTTGGAGGGACTTACTCGCTAGCCTGCGGAAACGTCATGCCGGTGAATGACGGGGACAGGGTCTCCGTATACATCTCGCAGCCGGTGCCCTGCAGATAGTCGTTCTGCCACGCTTGCGTATCCGGAGACTGAAATACACCAAACTCCACACTCTTCACAGGAACTATACACGGTATCAAACGCTCTATCACATCTCTACTCTACATCACATTCATCGGGTCGCAGACCGAAAATAAAAAAAAATGATAGAAAAAAAAACAAACAAACAAAATCAAAATCAAAAAATCGCAGGTATAACAAAAAAAAATAACAAAAAAAGGTAAAAAAAAAATAATTAAATAAATAAATCATATCATAACAATAATAATGTAAATAAAAGGTGTGGGTAAAAAACATTTTCCTGAGTTATGTTATATCATAATAAACCTATTATTGTAATTTATTATTTTATGACTGATGACTTGTTCTAAATAACAATCTTTTTTTTCTTTTTGACGGGACATGGAGATTATTATTTATTTTTTATTTTTATTATTGTCGTAAGTTAAAATGTTTCAGCATATTGCATGCTGATACAAGTAATTAAAATGTAAATTCAACAATTGGAATACAACATTTATAAGGATATTGTATCAGTTGATCGTTTTTACTATTTTAATTTCTTTAACTTGAATATTTATAATTATTTTCAATGTTATTATAGTGGTAGTCATAGGCCATTAAAATAATACAACTGTGTGAACTTATGGACTTTTAACCATATGTAAAAAATAACTTTCACATGTGTGGTTTGGCGTGACGCAGTGGATGCAATCATAATTGATACGTAATTGAAAGTACGCACCACCCGCTGTCACTAGTTTCTGGATGGGTGACCTCCCGGGTTCTTAGTTGCAAAAACCATGCTATACGTACGCATGTCTGTCATACCCTCCCTCACAGTTAAAAAAACCCGTACTAAAAAATATAACCACTCAATGACCTATGTTGCCGGGGGTTAATTTATAAAAAATAAATACTTTTTCATGAGTTTCGTCTAAAATAAAAGAAGTGTTCATAGTAAAAACCTTGTAAGAACATATCCCTAAAAACCATATGATATTGTAATTATATAACAAACACCTTCGAGTCATGTCACTAAAAATTATTACTATCATGAATAAATTTCACGGAAAACACGTACAATAAAAGTCAAAAAATAATGTTTTCTGCTTTGATCTATCTCGCATCGGAAACTTGCAGGTATTAATATGAAACGAATATAACACTCATGGGTGGATTTGGAATTTTCCACAGTTACTTCGACGTGTCCTTATAAATATAATATCACTGAATGGTCTGAATGTAATGCTGATGTTGAATAATATTATTTATTCGGCTGAACATAAAACGATAGTGTGTTTCTGGTCCAGTAAACCTATCGTTCATATAGAATTTACAGTACCGTGGAAAATTTCACAGCCCTTCTGTTCGTGACTACTGATTTTGATACGAATGTAATATAAGGTAGACGAGTATACGATATCATTATAATACGTGTCATAAGAATTCGGCTAACAGTGTGGTGGGTATAATTATTATGATTTTGTACGTAAAACAAAACGATAAGTGAAATAAAAATAATAAAAATAAACAATTATAAATTAATAAAAAAACAATCGTTAAAAAATTAAATAAATAAACAAAACCGAGAGGAACTGTCATGTATACGATGTGGTTCGAGTTTTGACTACGATGATATTATATAGGTAATATATTCTAAAATCTATAGGTACATATATTATATTATCTACACTCTATTGAGTACAATCTATTTTTATATATATATATATTAATATATATTTTGCATTATGCCGTTTGATTTGTAAAAAATACAACACAACTATTAGATTGTAATACTGTATACACGCGCGCGCGTTAAATAGATTTTGACTATTATATTTTGTTCCCATTTCATTTTGAATTATCGAACGCAAACATTTTTCAAGTGATCACGAAAATCCACCATGATAAAAAAATAAATAAATCAGGACGCGAAACCGTCCATCATATCAGACGTAAAAAAAAGGACAAGCCAACGTACGCGCATACGTGTGGCGTTTACGACGCGCGTACGTACGTGCAATAATAATAATAATAATGATAATAATAACAATAATTATAATTATAAAATATATTATAAGACAACAACAACAACAATAATAATAATAATAATAATTTATTATAAATTTGCAAGCTGTAATTTTTTTTTTCTTTGAACGACTCGCAAAACAGCAGTGTTTTTTGCGCGTTGCTTTTTTTTTGCAAAACTGGTCTGTTTACCCTGTTTTTTCAGCTGCGTGTCAAGACGAAAAAAGAGCCAAAAGCGAGTCTAACCTTAAATCATTTTTTTTTTTTGCTTTCGTTCGTATCCCGTACGCAAAATCAAAAACATCGTTTTATAAATTTAAAAAACTAACAAAAACGAAAACAACATTCAAAGGGTCTCTACTCAAACACAGAGTCAATCAATATCAATACTATCAGGGCGAAAACGTCATGATCTACACGATGCCCACTAAGTGCTGCAACGAATCTAGGTGTAAGAATATCCAATAAAATTCATATCAAAATATAATACTTTTGTAATGAAAATATCTGGGGAAAATAAATCCAAGATACAAAAATTAGGGATAAAAAATCGCTGCGGAAAATATGCTTAGGATGGGTAATTATCAATAAAAAGTTTAAAATAATAGTCTATAATATAACAGAAATAATAATTCGTATTGTTCATGCTGTTGCTTGTAAAAAAAAAATTAATCTTACATTTTATGAATAGTTGTTGGAAATTGCTTAATGATATGATAGCTATAAACAATTGACAAAAAACCTCACTTGATACATAACAACTACTATGTTGAATTTGTCGCTATACTTCGTTTAAAAAAAAAGTTTTCTTTAGTTATATTGTCCCGGGACTTATTTAACTCTCAGATATATTTTCCGCGGATTTATTTCCTGGATATTGCTGCAACGTAGTCGTGCACAGTCACATGTCACTGATTTTAATAAATCCGAATCATAAAGAATAATCAAATTTTTCTACGGGTAGTAAACGACGAGTATTAGACAACAATTAGAAATTTCATATTTCTGCAGTTATTGGATATATTATCAGTGTTTAGTATTAACTTGTTTAGTGTATGTAGCATTTATAGAGGAATTTTTGTTGTAGTAATAATGTTAACATATAGATTATAAGTTATAACGATATAATAATATGTATATTGTTAAGCACTTGCATACAATGTTGGGTAAATTAATTTTAAAAATTCATAAAATTATATTATTCACAACCCATTAGGCACATTAAAAATATATTTTATTTAAATTACTTTTACGTTAAATAAAGTTTTTATCAGGTTTCATTACTCTAAAATGTAAGTAATTACAAAGAATTTCATCCAATTTTTTCCAATTTAAAACCCGACATGACATTTTTAACGATTTAATACTCTGGGAAATTATTAATTTTAAAACAGAAACATAAATATAACACCTAAAACTCACTCAACATACCCAATACGAGTATTATTAAATAACATGGAATATAATGCATTATAATTCATCGAAATTCTATTTTAAAAATAATTCTACTACCTGTAATGATTGAAATTGAATTACTATTTTGTTACTGAAAAATACATTTATTTTCGGAGATTATAACTTGCGAATTTAGTTACGCTACAATAATAATACCCAACACTGATTGTATAGAGTTATTACAGTATTCTGTGATTCAAGTCGAGCCCCTTTGAACGCCAATATAATATCAAATATTATTTAAATATAATATAGCAACTTTAAACGAACAGAAGTGTTTCATAAAATATCATAATATGCTGCAGATTGTAGATAAGTCTAATATTAGAGGCGCACGAAAAAAATAAAAATAAAAACACGTGGGCATAACAACAGACTTGAGATGCACAAAATCAGGTACAATTTCCGAAGGATAAAAATTTGAAAAAATAAATTTAAAAAAACAAAACAAAACAACAACAACAACAACAACAGTATCGGCTGCTGGTACAATATTTTGGACACGTTATTAAAGTCCACTTACTCAGTGGCATGCGCAAACGGCATGCCAATGAATGTCGGGCTCAGCGTTTCGGTATACATCTCCATGCCGGTACCGCGCAGATAGTCATTCTGCCACGTTTGTATAGCATCCGGTGCCACGACGCACCTCGTGTTCTGCTAACAAACATCGTCTAACACGCTTATTCACCACAACCGATAAATTGGGTTCAATTTTATTTTTTTAGTTTTAATATGATTATGTTCGTTTTTAAAATAGTTTATCACACACGCACAGAAACGTAAATTCACACGGGAGAAAAACACCAAAAGTACCTAATAGTGTCAGTGATGCAGGTATATAATTATTATGTTATTATTTTAATAATAATGGTAGGTAACTACAGAAATTCAGGTCGGGATGACGATTCATGCGTTTGAGTCCTCAGAAGTCAGAATTTAACGGATAGAAAACACATCATTTTTTTTATATTATGCATATGAATCGATAACGTGAACGGTAAACGATACACTATAATCATAATTACAACGTTTTCTTTTCCATTTGGTATTTCTTTAACTTTTTTTTTTTGTTTACGTTTAGTTTCGTCTCTCTGGATGGATGTGAGCGCGTGCGCGCGACAAGAGTTAGAGAAGTGTTTTCTAATAAGCTCAAGCGTACTGGTTTAGAATGACTCACCGTTTTGAACGACCTCATGGCAAACAAATTCGCCATCATTGTAGAAAAGCCTGGTGCTAGACAACTCTGCGCAATGAAACCGAGTTTTAACTCGGCTAAGCAGATCACGTCGTCTCCTTGTTTCCAGTCCCACGACGGAATGTTGAGTAAATACGCCTGTCGGTTAAATTAAAAAAGATTTTTGAAATGGCACACATTGACAAAACCCGATAATATGTACATCACGAAAATCACAAAGATAAATACTACCAAACCTTAATAGAACCATGAAAATATATAGCCCGAATTATATGTAAATATAGTTTACAACTTTTGTAAACCAAGATAAAAATTTTCAACCTTTTCACGAAAAAAAATCTGACTGATACATAATTTGTTACCAATACCTTATCCTATTTGCTGAAATGTTTCACATATCGCATCTACTTTCATTTGCTCGTAAGCTGAATAAGTGCTGATTTAATTTTTAGATCCATCATATATTATTATATTATTGTTGGTATATAAAATAAAATATACAAGATGTACTTAATATGTAACATCAAACTATTTTAAAGATTTATTAAAATGTTATTAGTTTATAATGATAAATGAAATTATTTGTATTTTTCCAAAATTTTGATTTAAAAAAATGTATTACCTAATTAATTTAATTAATTTCATGATCCCGTTGGATCTCAATATCAGTTTATATTTTAAATGATGCTTATAATATTCAATTCAAAATAACTTTATTTTGTGACGTATACGCACTTTGTTGTGATACTGCATGAGTTGTATAATGACCCTTATGTCGTCCGAGTAATTTTTGATAGAAATGACCCTCATTATGTTCGCAGCGTCTTCGGCGTCTGGGTCCTGGCAGTACTTGTTCGCCAACACCAAACAGGCATCAGCCTCATGGACCTGAAACGTCATTTTAAGTGTTTTACACTGATAGTATGGTTTCATGTGCATATTGTATTATATTATACAGATTAAATCAACAGCAACAACTTCGTTTGCGTATATCGAATTTAGAAATTACTTTTTGTTTAACTTATATACGTTAAACACTAAAGCTCATTTTCCAAAAAATAGTTTAATCATATGATTTAATATTATGATGAGTTCAGCTACAATTATCACACTCTCATGCACTAAATTATTTATAATATATTATAAGCACACAAATACACAAAATACATAAATACCATGCTGACAACAACGGGCAACCATGATTACGGTGAAATAATAATATGTCTACAGAACTACACAACGCGTATTATTAACATTATTAATATTATTATTTTTTTTTAATTGTATATATACCCTTGGCTACATAGGCCATTGGGCTTAAAGCGAAATTATTACTATTATTATTATCATAATAAATTTTAGAAGTAAAGAATAAGTATGATGAACTGTTTGATTTGTGAATACGATACGTTGGTAAAACATAATTTTACTAAAATATGTATGAATTAAGAGTATAATAATATTATAATATACCACGTGTGAGAGACAAATTTTACACTATTGTGTAAAGAATGCATTATTACGATATATGACCATATGTGTACAAAATATGCAGCTAACTATGCGATGATTGTATGATTATATTATAATATTATATATATTGTATAATATTATATATATATTATAATATTATATATATTGTATAATATTATATATATATTATAATATTATATATATTGTATAATATTATATATATATTATAATATTATATATATTGTATAATATTATATATATATTATAATATTATAATTCAATATTAATGAAATGTAATGATGCATTTTATATCTGGGCAGTAATAAATAATAATGTCTGATTTGTCGAGTACAGTAAGTGAGGTAGTAAAGTTCGGTCTGTGGTTGACGGTTGTCGTACATATTTTTTTTCTTCTCAATAGAATACATATAGAATACAATATATAAATGCATGCGCCGTAAAAACGAATTTTTGAAAAACATCGTACTTATAAACAAAAATAAAACGAAAACAAAAATAACATTTAAAAAAAAAACAGTCGTCGATTAGAGTTAAATATTATATAAACAGTTCGGTTCGTTTAATTATTTCGAGCCATGTAAGTATCGTAAAAATGTTCGTTTAAGTTAATAATATATGTATACATATACACTTAAAAGTTATAATATACATTGCTTATTATATATATTATACGTTTATTTAAGTATATATGTATGCATATTTAATATTATGTATATATATATTTATTTATTTAAATCACAAAAATCCATCACCAGCGTCATACCAATCCAAAAATTGCAACCGTCATTCAATTTGTGCTAAAGCCATTTGTTTGGACATACCTTTACCCTTTGCAAATCAATAGGGTTCATTATAGAACCTTGGAAGAACTCGACAGTGGTAAAATGTCGCTTGAAAAGTCCTTCCAGTTCCAGGTCAGGTGGCTTCCTACGGTTTGGAAAATACCAAAAATAACTAAATTGAAGCACAACTAATACTGACATATCTTCTATATATTGCACACTGTATCGTAATTATTTATAATATAATATCATATAAATCAAATATCAACAACATAAAATCTATAGTTCAGAAATCCGTTCAAAGTATCTAACTAGTCACTAGGTGGTAAAAATAGGTACAATAATTTAATCAATAAACGGCTATATGAACGCTAAATATGTAATAACTCTTATTATTTCTTTTTTTGTAATATTATAATAGCAGCCATAAACGGGTTCTTATGCTTCTACCAGTCTGAACCTGCACACATATATTATATTATATATATATATATATAAACTATAGGGACAGTGTATCAATTTCAGAATAATCACTCCTCCAATACTAAGCTACATCCCTCTTATGTTTTATATTTTTTATATATATTATATATAGATTTTAAACAAAAAAATCATCTACCTAGTTCAAATAATAATAATAATAATAAAAAAAAAATTAAAAAACATTACCATCGTCAAGGTCTGTTAAAGTTCCCGTCTTAAGTGTTTAGTATTTGTATTTATATATAAGTATATATATATATATATATATATGTGGATGTATATATATAAATATATAATAAATGACAGCTAAATACATGGTTCAAAGCAAAATACATTAACTCTTTACAGTTTCAACGGCTTTGTTATAGCCTATACTAATATGTAAATACGGTTTGATCAAGAGGCTTAACAAATCTAAATGACGATAATAGTTAATGTTTGGTGTAAATAAATAAAGGAATATTATTTAAAATAAAATTTATGAATAATAATATAATATACGTAACTATATAATATATGTATTTATATATTATATAGTGTACATATATAATATACGAGGCAATTTTTTAAGTAAAACACTAATTTTCTCAAGAATTACTAACATTTTTCGAAACCATTTTTATTTAAATAATTTGAAGAATGCAAAACAATATTTTTTGCTATATCTTATCATTATTAACTTTTATTTTTTACTTTTTAAATTGCTATCCCGAAACAGAATAATTTTCTGAAAATTTAAATACAAAAAAAATCAAATTCAAATTAGTAGTTAATTAGTTAGAAGTATTTTGTGTTATGAGTAAAAAAGTGGACCAACAGTTATGAGGTCACTAACACTTGGAACGTTCAAACTTTACAAAGAAAAATATTCTGATTCGCAATACGATATTAGGTATGCTACAATTAAAAGAAATACAAAACTATAAATATAACGATAAAAAGTAAGATATAATATTTTATCAAGAATTTTGTTTTGTACTTCGAATTGTGTAAAAAAAGATCCAAATCTATTAATACAGTAGTGTTAAACTTTAAGATAATCAACTCATATATAATATATTACTAATACACAATATTTTATTATAATCTATCTCTAGAACTAATAAGAATTGTTTCTATTTTGTATCAGACTACATGTAGCTGTTATAATAATAATAATAATAATAATAATATTGATCTATGTATGGAAACTGAGCACAAATCGATAAGAAAAAACGTCGACAGTAAGAATCAGGATGAGAGTGGGTATTTACCTTCACCCTCTCTAGATCTACTGCGTTCATCATTGTACCCTGAAAAAACTCGACAGTGGTGTAGTGACGTTTGAGCAGCCCCTCCAGTTCTAAATCTGGCTCTTTTCTGCAAATTACACACAACTTCGTACCTAATTTTTCGACTTAAAAGCTTTTGTATAGGTATATTATAATGAAATACGTATACATGATCATATAGTTCAGCATTAAAGATCTAAAACGAGATCTCAACAGATATATTAATTGCATCTCGTATTTTTTTTAACCATCGTTCATTATTGATTATTTATTACTTTGTCTTAATAATTATTCTAAATAAATACAATATTATATTAAACTGTTTTTTCGTACCTGTGTAAGAATACCACTTCAACGTCTACGTCTTCTCTGTCTTCATGTAAAAAATCTTTCAGAAAATGCGACACTGACTCGTAGGTAATGTGTCCGCAAACGACGATGTGCCTATTTTTATAGGAATAAAAACATATTAATGTAGGTATATATTTAAATAATTCTAAAAAAAAAATATAATATTTTTAATAAAAACTCATAAAAATAAAAATAAGATTTAAAATAAATATTGTATATGCACCGACGAGGGGCACTACGATCAAATCCTAATAAAACAGTCAGGATGAGACTACGTAATAATATTATGTATGTAAGCATAATGATTGCTCGGGTGAAGTGCATTTTTGAAAAACAGGAAATAACTAAATCAAAAAGTACGAGTTTGTTATATGTATATATAAATGTATCATGTGTTGTGTAATCGCTACGTTCCGTAGGGTTCACACAGCTTTTGAAAAAAAATTAATATTAATAATGTAGTAAATATAATGTCAAACTGCTTTAACACAGTTACATTAATTGCTAATGAAATTTCTGCCTAAAAAATATAAATAAACATATAAACAATAAAGTTATAATTAATACATTAATTTTAACTATTTTACCATCGATATAGACACTACGGATTTAAGCGTGTTTACTGAGTATGTTCAAGCTACATAATAATAATAATATAATAGTTTTTATATTACAATCAGTGATATTTACATGAATATTAATATTTTTGGTCTAATAATAGGATTCAGGCAAAATTAATATTGTTACGTGCAGTTATTTATAAAAAAACAACAAAAATTAATATACATATACATATTATATGTATACATTTTTTTCCTTCAAATTTAACCTATTCATTTGCGAATTTGTGTTATTAATGACATTTTAGCCACACAACAGTTGAATTACATTTCATTTAGCAACTCGGCACGGTAGCTAAAGTTGCATGGTAATTCGTAAACAGTGAATACATGGTATTATAATCGTACAATATTGTCATCAGGTACTATCCATGGATAATGTAAAACGATTATATATCATATTAAATATTATTAATATCATGTTGTGATGACAAGTAAAAAAATTATTTTAGAATATAGAATAAAGTGCTTTAGATTAATTGACGCTGAATATCGTAGGCCTAAAAATCCATAGAAAAATGTTGTTCGAAGCTTGAAGCTTAGTAAAAAAAAAATTAAAAATTAAAAAAATTAAGTACTTAATATTATATATATAAAGGTGTATAAATGCTAATAATAATATATATATATATGTATGGTATGTAAAATATTACCTCCTTCCACGTTCATTCTTCAGGGTTCCTCCGTATTTTGGTCTAGTTCCGATCAGGTCAATTATCTCGGGTATACAACTCGCAAAAATCGCCTAAGGAACCCCAAATCATTCAAGGACAGTGCAAAATTTCAAGAAACATACATGAGAAAATTGCGCCACGTTATAATATTATTATTAGAACGTATATTATTATCACATAAGAACCTATTCGATTTGTATTTATGTGGTGTTTGTGTGAATTTTACATTTGCCTATGCTAGTGTATATAATATTATTATGTATTTATGTGTATATTTAAAAATATTTGTTTGTATGTGAGTGTTTTCCTGTGATTTTTGACAGCATTAGTCGAGTGCACGATGACAGTTAGACGCACACTGAACGGCATGAGAACGGTTAGTCGGAAGTACTCGGGTAGGATTGTTAAAGTATCGTTCAGGATGCATCTGTTAGTAGCCAAATAAATACCGTATTTTATAATTATATTTTAATTTTTTTAATTTTTTACGAATAAGTATTTTTTTTTTTTTTTTTTGAGATCATATTGTCAGTTTTTACCGCCAATAATAATACCCTTAAATTATTGTATTTTTGAAATTAAAAAACAAAATAATAAAAAAAACGTACATTTAAAAAATAATTTTAATTAATTTTTTTTAAAGAATAAAACACCTAAAGAGAGCACACCTAAAGAAACGTGGCTTGTTAGCGATCAGCAGTAACACTTTGTTAGATATTTACGTAAAAACAACTATAATACATCGTAATTTGAAATTATTTCTATACATTTTGATATAATTTCAATAAATTCACGCTTACAAAACCTTACGAAATATTTTAGTCTTGTTAAAAAAAAGGTTACATTCCAAAAAAAATTATTCATGCTTTATTTTTATTTTTTTGTAATAGCTATTCTATCCTAGTTTTTTGGTTAGATCATGTGAGTGTATAATTATTATTGTTATTATTCATTCGGAAATCTACCAACGAGCCAATGTTTCTTGGTGTACAAACAAAATAAAATGCAAAAAACAAAATATGAAACACACAACAACTCATAATAATGCACCTGCTATTTTAACATATTGAGTTTGAAATAATAATAATAATAATAATAAAATTTAAAAAAATTAATAAAAAAAAAAATTGTGTGGCGGAAAAAACTGTTATCTCATTTTAGGCACCTTACTTTTGTTAGCGTCTTAAAAGTACGAAATAAAATATAAAAATTGAACTACCTTTATCGTTACTAGTTAAGCACCATTGCTCCTGTTTTTCTTTTAAAATCTATCTAGTTATAAAAATGTTAACTATTTATTTTTTTCATGACGAAAATAAAATATTTTAAAAATATATATCCGCGCCGAGTTGTTTAAAAACAAAATATAAACTTTCATTTTAATTTTCAAGTATCCAAAAAATTATTACAAAAATAATAATAAATAAATAAATAAATGATTAAATAAATAAAATAAATATGATTAGATATTTTCTACATTTTTTCATGGCACGTAATATTCGAAAAAAATTAGATAATAATGCTTAAAAAACAAAAATGTTATTCATGATGAAAAATAATATCCTATGACAATAATATATTGATATTATGTATATTATGTTTTTATTACCGACAAAACTAATGAAGCTATTAAGTGCGAATTCTACATGTATTGGGTTTGCAAAAAAAAAAAAAATAGAAAAAAAATAAATAATAATAATAATAATATAATAACGAATCTAACATCTAAATTTTAGATATTGTTTACTATATATATATTCTAAACTATTTTTTTTCGACTATGTTAGGGAATATTTTGTTCATGCCACCAAGATAACTGATTTGGCTACGATGGTAGATGTCGCGTGATGTTTATGTGACAATGTATTTTCACGGCCTGGCTTTACAAACTTATATTATATTTTTAGCTTGAATCTCATGTACACGTGACGATTGCACCTATGATACTATAGATCAACATCTGTTTTTACACTTGGCCCTCAGAAAATCACATTTTGTTCCGAAACGACCGTTACGGTAGTGGTGCGGCAGCAGCCGTTTCAGAAAACCCGTACCACGCGTTTTACTATAATAATACCTAGTAATGATAATTTTCATAATAGTAATACTAAGTATAATAGTTTTAGTAATAGTAATAGTAATTATAATAATAATAATGATAAAATAGTTATTGTATAATAATTATAATATTAGCGTTGTTGTATTATGCACAGACCACGGAAATAATAAACGAATTTCCACAGGTTTGAATTAATTGATCGTATATTTATTTTATATATTCTAATAAAAACTGTAATAATAGAAATCAGATAATAAAAATTCACATCGATCGATTGTTTTATTGTCGTAGCAATAGTATTATTGTTTTAATCGTTTTAAAATACATAAAACACGCTCCGAAATATTTTGCAAAGGTATAGGTACCACCATAATACTACTATTGTCAAACCGTACACCTGATAAAGGGTGCAGTTTTGGCATCGTAAATGGAAACACCCTCGGAAAGACCGAGCCCAACATTCATTGCACGATTGTCATTAAAAAAAATAAAAAAATATGAAATAAAATAAAAAAAATATTTATCCATCAGAATCGTATCGCAGAAATACTCCGTGAAAATACATTGTTTCCATTTTGCATTATACTCCAAATTTAAAAAAAATTATATACATATATATGTATGTATAAAATTACAATATATTATGTAGCGTTAAGCGAACAAAATGCAATCTAATCGATCGTGAAAGACTAAAGGAAAATATTATCCCCATCGAAGCGTATAACAAATGCGGTCCGAGTTATTTCAGAAGATTACTTTTTTTGTAAATAACAAATTAAAAAATATAAATTTATAAATATATACTATAGTATATAATATATATTTATATATTATATATAATGTATGTAATGTACGAAATACGAAAAAAAAATAATAAGTCATTGGCGATTCTTGCCTTCGCCTTTCTCGCTTGTACTCCCCACCATATCGCTTCCTGTTGCCAGCGAGCTCGGTGATTTCGGGTATCCAGCTTGCCATCACAGCCTATCACCGTTCGGTTAACAATACAATATTAACATAATATTAAAAAAAAACCCAAACAAAAAAAAAAACAAAACAAAAAAAAAACAAACAAACAAAAAAGAGAAATAATAATAATAATAATAATAATAAATGCTATATTATAATAAATCGTGTACATTTTTCTAAGATCGTGTATGAATGTATTTTATTATTTATTTATTTTTTCGTCCGTTTATCCGATTACGTCAAAAATTAAGAAATATAATACTATCATCTATTGACGTGATCGATTTATTATTATAGAATTAGTCGTATTATTGTAAGTTGTGTAACAGTCGTATAAAAGCCGTCAGTATCGACGAATCGCGTCGCCTGCGCCCGCCCCACGAAAAAGTCATTAATATCTTTTAAACGCGGTCGCGTTAAGTCTTTTGGCCCGTTCACGTCGTCAGACGATATAGAATTTCGAGACACACAGAGATAAAGGAAGAGAAAAACAGAGGCAGAAACAGAGAGACAGAGACGCTGAGAGAGAGAGATATAAAGAATAATGGATTGCCGAATAAATGAAAAAAAGATTATTTCCGACGTAACCGAAAGAACCGATTAATTATTATTATGCGTGTACATGATAAGTATCGTATCGGCTAAACGTCAGGTCTACAACTAGTATAATATGGTAAAGTATATAGCCAAATAACCATAAAACATTTAACATAAAAACGACATTGCAATCATTCATTAGTGATGCGCCGAAGACCTTTTGTCGTCGGTGTCACCCAGGCTGGTACGGCAACCGCAGTAAACTCGATGGCCCGTTTTTTATATATATATAATAGTTTAAGGGGTTAATCGCACGTTGAGTAATACAATAATATATTTAAACTATTTTCGTTGCGTACACAGACAAAAAAAAAAATATATGTTATGAATTATGATGTTATTGTTGTATAGAATATATATAATTTGATATGCCTAATTTTCAGTGTACATAAAATTGTTTTAATAGTATTAGCGTAGTTAGAATCCTATTAGTCATCTTTACTTATAGTAACCTATTTTACGTGAAAACCCATGGTTGGTACTTAGTCGATTTTAAATTACACACAAAATAATACTATGTGATATCCCAAACTTATTAAAACAATTATAATACATAGGTATCATATAAAAACAATAATAATAAAATTTAAAAAATAACGACTCCAAATAATATTATATTATACTGCTCATTGAAAGCAATAATAACAAGGTATTTTCAGTTAATACGATTTTGTCTTGGAGTTTATGATCAATAATCAAAGTCACGTTAGAAAACCTGATTCTGATGAAGTAACCTGCATAGAGTAAAAGGTCATTGATGACTATTATATTATTATATAGTTATTACATTAATAATTGCATTTAATTGTTTCTGACAATACGTTATTTACATTATAGCTGTACACTTCTAAAATCAAATCTCACCAATGATAATAATTTATTTAAAATACCCATTACAATTATATGATGATAATTTTTAAATTAGTCTACATTATATGTTATTACCTCAATGTTTTATGATATTTGTGTTTAACTATATTATGTATGTGGTTCAAATACAGGATTATGCAGCAGACAGAAATCTTATTGTGAGATAAAAATTAAAATAAAATGGCATGACCAAGAGTAAGAAAAAAATAACATAAAACAAATTACATGCAAAGAGAGGTTTCTTCATTAGGTATATTAATTGTATATTATGCAAAAAATTTGGACCAATAGAAAATAATTAAAACGTCAAAAATGTTTATGATTATAATTAAAATATCGTCATTTATTTAAGAAAAGAAAATGGAACAAGAAAAAAATGAAATAAAACCGTATTTTTTAAAAAATTTAGGTCATTAACAAATGCATGATTAAATAAAAAATAAAAATCTTACAAAAAAATCATCTAAATAGGTGGCAGACAAAATCAAAAAAAATGTTTAATATTATATTAATGCGGTTTCCATTTTACGTGTATATTGTGTATACCTCTTTCCATGTTCATGTCTGAACTCTCCACCATACTTTGATCTAGTTCCTACAAGTTCTATAATTTCTGGTATGCTACTAGCAAATATTGCCTAAATGATAATAAAAAAATAGATATAAAAAAAAATATATATATGAATTTATATGTATTATGATAATAAATTATTTTAAAATATGTAGGCATTATAATGTCTATAATATGATTAATAATGACAGTGTAATGTACAAACTCATCAAGCACACTAATATGCAATAATAAAAATATATATTGAATAATTCAATGGCCATTGTATAACAACGTCGTTATTGATATAATATAAGTTGTTATAGTAGGTATACTAATTATAATTTTATACAATAATAACTTATTCTATGTAAATATAATTAGTTAACTATTATTTATAATAATTATGCAAAACATGTATGAAAATTCTATTTAAATAGCATAATGCACACGTGTGTGTGATATATATAAACGATCACATATTATCATATTGTATTGAGAGATTTTGTGGATGAATTACAAAGAGACGTCATTGAATTATCCTAAAATATATCATTCTATGATAAAAATAATAAAATAATAGGTAATAATAAAAATATGGTCTATGTAAGTAAAATATAATATATATTTTGAAACGCCAATAACCCCGGTAGCTGAGACGTATTTGTTAAATAAAAAAAAAATATGATCAAACAAATTCTATGCATTGTAATAATAATATGTAACTTCGAAATGTTATATTATTTCGTCAACTGCAATTGTGTTCTACAATAAATGTAATCAAAAATAATTGATTCAGCGCGCCATAACCACCCTCGGAATTAAAAACGACCCCACTGATTCAAATCCAAAGCTAAACAGAACGCACAAATTTAAACGAATATTATTATATAGCCAAATAGTTTAACGATTCGTATATTATGTTCAATAAGCTGCCAAGCATTTTAGTGGTTACCTTGACATGTCAATGTTATATAATGTATTTAATATAACAACATATTATGTATATAAACAATAAAAAGCACCCAAAATATAAAAGATCCCAAGTATACAGGGTGATTCTTTTATCATTCAACACTCATTATTTAAAAAAGTATTTACTTTTTTCAAAATATTTTTTTACATAGTTTCAAGTTATTAAAAAACCAACGTTTTTATTAAAAAATTATATTTATAAATATTTTTTATCCTTATAATTTTTTAAGTTTTTTACTTTTTTTAATGACAACATAGAGTTTTAATTTCATATTCCAAAGCAGAATATTTTTCTAAGTATTTTGATTCAAAAAAATCGAATTTAGGACGAGTAGTTTATGATTTATAAGTATTTAAAGTTTAGACAAGCGGAGTAGTGGACAAACATTTTGCGGGGTAACCCCGTACCACTCCACTCCGCTTGTCTAAACTTTAAATACTTATAACTCATAAACTACTCGTCCTAAATTCGATTTTTATGAATCAAAATACTTAGAAAAATATTCTGCTTTGGAATATGAAATTAAAACTCTATGTTGTCATTAAAAAAAGTAAAAAACTTAAAAAATTATAAGGATAAAAAATATTTATAAATATAATTTTTTAATAAAAACGTTGGTTTTTTAATAACTTGAAACTATGTAAAATAATATTTTCAAAAACATTAATAATTTTTGAAATAATGAGTGTTCAATGATAAAAGAATCACCCGGTATATATATATATAAACAAAGCAAAATTAAGTCAATTAATAAATCAAAATACATAAACATATTATTACGTAAACTATGATTTAATTTTATTCTATTGATTTGCATTATGAGCTATAATAACTATAGTGGATATTTGTATAGTGAAATTATTTATAAAAGTAATAATAATAAAATTGTGTATGACCTTTTACTCCAATTTTTCTTTCATAGGCGATTACCTTACAAGTGGTTCGGGTTAAACTGGAGCTTTTATAGATGCTCATACTTAGTAATTCTAATGTGTGTGTGAAAAAAAAATTAACAGCTAGCTTTTTAGAGCTTTAAAAAAAAATAGTAATGATAAATCTAACTAAAAAATACGTGTATTATAGCGTTTTACCTGCTGAAAGCTTCTGCCACACAAAGATTATTCATTTATTCTTATTTTAATAAATAAATGTTTTAGTACAAATAAATATTATATAATTCTGTATTTAGCGCTAAGTAAAAATAAAATATTTATAATGTATTATTTATTGTGCGTAAAAATTCTATTACATCAATTTGGTGATTTTTATAAAATTAAATGCATCCATTAATCTGTTGTATTTTTATTATTATTATTATTATTATTATTATTATTATTATTATCTATGCTAATTCCAATATTATTTAAGCAAACTTAGATGAACGGCACTCTTGCACCGCGAATACTTATAATAAGTGACAACGGTTGGTAGTATTATAGTTGTCTTTTTTTTAAATTATTGTTGTTTATTTTTTTTAGCACATTTTATTTAATTATAACGTATATTTTATACTATTTTTTGCAAATATTACGACATTATCGTCCCCGATTGTGTAGTTAAGTCATGATTTAACCAAAGAATAACGACCTAAATATATATATTATACGTCCCTAGATTCACGTGGCACGTGACATTATATTTTACGTGATTCTATATTACAATTATGTAACACTTAATGTAAACAAGAGGCAAAATATAAGAAATTAAAATATAATGTAATTAAAAAAGAAACATAACACTTACGAGGCCGACGAGTAGAAAAAATACTAGAAAAGTTCTGCCCAAAATAGTCTGACAAAACACATCTCCGTATCCGACCGTAGACATGGTGACAATCAAAAAGTACACACAAGTCCAGTATGATAACCGTTGCTGGTTTTGGAACTCAAATGGATCTCCCGAGTTTTCCAGCTAAAATATTCCAAACACCATTGTCGGTTTAAATACATATTTTGTGCCCAAAGTCGTATCTAAGAACGTATTTGATAAAGGTACGAGTCCAAATATCATGCATTTTTCCAATTTATAGTGTTGTAATCTAAGTATAGTTTATGAGGTAAACCCACAATTTTCATAGATAAAATTCACATAAATTGGTCAATTTAGATTGGTAAATATTTTAAATTAAAAAAATGAATATACACACCACATGTTATTATTGTGCTATTCCAATTATTTTACTTCGTTCAAAACGTTATTTTTTTATGTGGGCGTAATAAATATAGTATGAAAAAAATTGGCAATGATAATACTATATAATGTCTAAACATCACAACACTCTTCTAAGATACGACCTTTATTCGACGTTTATTTCAGAGGAAATTGTAACGTCAGACAATAGATAGACAATTTTGTTGTAGCTTTCCCAGTGACTTTTATGGGATGATTAATTATTATTTTCACAATCAGAAAAAATACAATTAAATTCAGTTTTAGTAGGTAGTACTTACGAGATGGATGATTCCGGCGGCGGTCAACCACACGGATATAAAAATAGACACGAGTTGAGCAAGTCGAATTGAACTCGACGTTTTTAGAATGTTTAAATATTGCAAAATATCAGGCACTGTCATTAGGCGCAGAGCTCGGAGGAACCTTAGACCTAGAAAAAAACGATAAAACCTAGTGTATTTCGAAGGTTAGAACGATAATATTAAACGATACATCTTTGTGATCTAACAGAACAATAATATAGTTGATAAACATTACATTTTTATGTTTTGTTATTATCGTTTTCCTTAAACATCTAATTACACTTACCGATCCAAGTTCGACCCAAGTAAATCGAGAGAAACGACGGTGGAATCGTGAAGTAGTCTACAAACGAGTACATTTCTAACATAAACCATAACTTATCACTGGCGGCTATAAACTATAAGCAAAATTAAAAACATTTTAAAAATCCAAAGATAAATATTATTGAAATTATGGAAATATAATTACGGTGATAATACGCATAAATTAATAATTTATAGTAAAACTGACATTCTATTATGTAAAATATTAAAATATTAATTAAGTATTTAATAACTTTAGGATGCTGGGTAGTGTGTATTGTGATGCATTTCACTTTTTCAGCCTGAAAAAATATTTATTAAGTTGAATTTACTGTGAACTTTTACTATCGCTATTTACTAGTCAATAATAAGTTAGAAAATGTTGAAAATTGTACTCTAGTATGAAAATATTCATCGCAAGAATATTATTATACAATTTCTAAACTCTCATCAGCATTTCATATTATTTAAATTTGTACTCATTTAAATAATTTCTTATTATACAATGCATAAATAACGAATTATATTCAAAACATTATACAATTTTTATTACAATCATTAAAGCAACAGGAAATTGCATTGTAATATTTTTTAGTTTCGTTCACAATAATATCAATTTGATTTTCTTTTTCTCATTTTCACATTTATGTATGTACATTTTTCAATAATTGTAGAACGTTGACTATAAAAAAAATTACATCTCCTATTCGTAAATGCGTTATCTTAGTATACTTTATGATACTGTAATCACACAATATTATGACTACATTTAATATTTTTTTTTTAATATTTGCAGAGAACAAGTTATCTCCTAATAATAAAAGTACCAACTAAGGAGCCCATCGTGACTACCAGATTCTGAGGAACATTTTATAGGCAACATAATAATAAGCATTCTGTTGTCCACCGCGTCATTGTATTAGTCATGAATTATCATTAGTGTGAATTAGGTATGCGTTCGGGTCATAGAGTAATATTACTCTATGATTCGGGTGAAGTAAACGTATAAGGTATGATTCTACACAATTGTACCCATTATAAAAAATAAACATGTCAACTTACTATTCTATGTCGAATAAAGCAAAATGGTAACTAATTCATATTAACGAACGAAATCAAAATATTCCAATGGTACATGACAATCCTTAGCGTCTACGATGGTTCTTAAAATGAAAACATTTGAATTTTCCATACTAGTTTTTACAATTTACAAGAAAGGAGTTAAGCCCAATTTTAAAATTATTAAAGAGAAACTTGTTTACGGAGGTAAGACAAAAACTTAGCGTCACGCTGAGTTATTTTTCTAAGAAAAATATAACATGGAAGAGAAAATAAATAAATTATTTTCCTTTTTATTTTCAAATGTAGTTGTACACTTGAATTACCGATAGAAAGCATTGTAGGTATATAAGAAATTATTAACTACTTTTATACATTTACACTATGCCGAAAAAGACATGCTGTCCCATATTTGCCGTCTCTCATTATATAGTGGTATATAACATAGAGGGAATTTAGAGGTATGTATATATTATTATATTTATATATTTTATTTCACTTCAAAATAAACATCCTATTCTATAGGTTGAATGACTGAAAAAATATCACTTTATTCGCGCTTACCTAAAACACGCTATTTTTCAACTGATAAATGACAATTCAAAGGAAGAAAAAGAATTTTGCGCACATCGTGTAAATTTTATGGATAATTTTAATATTTTTCAGAATTAAAATTGAAATAGTCGTTATTTTGTTCAGTTATTGGAAATTAGAATGAGTGGTTTTCACTAAAAAATAAATATGCTAGTTCGCGAGACACTCCTTGGAGAAATATACAATCATTTAGCATTAATTAAGAACAAAAATACTTACTCTTATAAAATAGTAAACCATAAAAAAAATATTGAACGCTAAATCTACTTGTTGAGTAACATTGTGACTCCACTTTTGGCATCGTTCAACCTCCTCGCTGGAAAAAAACCCGTTATTTAAATGAATGGTTCTTTGGACACTGATGTAAGTGTGTTACAATTTGTGTTATTTAACTTACTTGGAGGCGTCGATAAAATATATAATTAGAGATGCTATACTTAAAATGAACACAAGCACCACCTGAAAAAGAAAAAATTTACGATATATTAATAAAAAGTCTGTTTCTACGAAATAATTATACATTTCTACTGCTGGCCTGTATATGTCACTCGAGTTTCAATCTCGTTTTATTTAATTGGATTACCCAAATGGGTGTTTTATCAGTAAACATAATATAATAATATTAAATTAATTAAAATTGGAATACATAGTGAAAAATTTGTGAAAACTTCGTTACATAATATGTAAATTACTTCGATCCAATTTCCGGCAACGAATTGGCGATCCGATTAGAAGTCGGAGGAGAATTTGAAACCGTGTATTTAATATAATTTTGTTACTAGTTTCACGTAGTAATTTCCTAAATCATTACAATAATAGTGATGATCTCCGCCTGATTTTGGGAATTTACGACGTGTTGGGTTGTGCCGTTAATATAGTATACAAGTGCATTAAATTTCGATGGCTGACAATGGTGTTTAATAAACCGTGACTAATTCTATCATCGAATTTATATAATAATGCAGTTTAACAAACTAAAATTTGCACGTAATGTGATAATGACGAGCCGTTCAAATTTTCTAATTTTCCCAAAAACAAACACAATGACAGACGATTAGTTATTTTCTATTCATCCACACTATTGTGCGCGACAGGTGAAATTCGTTGATTCGTTTTCAAGCTCAGTGAGTTATCCAAGAACATTTCGTCCCGCCATGCGGACAAGTAACTGTTAAACGTAATCGCTAAATAATTTTGTAACATACGACGGTATGGTCACCGTCATCGTCCATCATGATGCCGCATGTTTTATATTTGTCGTCGTGTTTTTTGGTGTCGTCTGTGACAAGAAAATATTGAAAGGCACGTTATAGACAAACGACATCTGGCCGGAAAAACTAATGAACAAACAAGCATTTTAACGTGCATTCAGCCGGTTAAGAACTATATGCAATACACATCTAATTCCAGGGGATGACGCATCATCGCTGCAAAACACGCCTCGTCGTCGGCCCGTAAATATTAAAATAATTTGGGCACTGGACGGAAATCTGATTTTTTATACATCAACAGCCACGAGTTCGCAGTATTGGGAGTATATCAATATCAAATGGTCTTAAACGTTTCATGAAATCAAATAATTTATAAAAACACTGTACCTATATTATAAAGAATATGTACATTTTGCGAAAGTGTGTTGTATAATAGGTATAATATTATATTAAAGTGTATTCAAAATCATAAAATATACTGTGAAAAAAAACTTACTCTATATTTAATTTCTACAATAAGTCAATAATCAATAGACATTATTAATATATTTGAAAAAAGACCATAAAAATCAAATTTATATTATATACAATGTAAAATCTGTATAGTTATTATTATGTACCTATGTAACAACGCCTAAGTAGGTATATGAAGAATATCCAAAATATCTGTCACTAAATTCAAATTTTTTTTACAGATTTTGCGATCATTTCCGAACAGAATAATTATCGTCTATCGTTTATGGATATATTACATATCTACCTATAATAGTTATCTACGTATACCAGCTCTGTGAATGAGTAGATTGGTATAAATAGTCAAAACAGCTGTATTTAAATATGTTGCAGTAAACTCACGATACTCGTGAATGCCACCGAAACGTAACATTTTAATAAATTATAGAAAATTTCATAAACGAAATGAAAAAACGAATTTAATAGCCTTATTTTTTCATACTATCGTGCACAGTGACAAATAATATTATTATACTGTCTGAATTGGAACAACGATTTATTTTCTTCTCATAATTTACAATTTCCTTTTAAATATATACATATATCTGAATGTGGCTATATAATGCATATTAAATATAATATAGACGATAAAACACATAGGTACCTAATACATAATAATGTACATACTGCAAAGTTCAAGGTAAGCTCGTATATGTAAGTTTACTATGATTTAAATTCACCTTCCTCTCACCATCATCGTCGTTATGTAATATACCAACTGCTGACGAAATTACATGCACATTTTTTTTTCTGATTTACAGCATGAAACTGCTACCTCGCGACCACGTGGTAACCGTAATATTTCGTTCTGAGAAAAAAAACTAACGAATAAAAAAAAAAAAACGTTTCGGGTACGAGTTATATTTATACAACTACTGCCGAGTTGTCTACCCCACTCCCCCGTTCTACCCTTTCGTGAGCTACGCAGTAATTTCCGGAGACACAACACTACTGCTGCAATAACCTAATGACTAAACCACTATACATTTATTATCTTTACATACGTTTTTTTCTTCTTTTTGATAATGACACGTATTATATATTATAAATAAAAATATTCTTTGATGATTCGGCTCGTGCGTTTATTTGTTTTATTTAATTTAGATTTTTTTTTTAGGACCAACCGACGGCTGTCCTAGAGGGCCAAATAGACGCGTTTTTCGCCAAGTCGATATTGTATCGCTGCCAAACTCGTATAGCCTAATAGAAATTGATTATTTTCAGTCCCCCTCTCGAGCATCTCTCACCGCTCCACTCGTCCACAGTGACCACGATATTTTAACCTCTTAATTTATTTACAGACTGTGGTATTACTAAAAAAAAAAAAAAATACCATTCGACCATTCGACCCCCAATGGTTGGATGCAATAATAATTGACGTCACTGATCGTTTCTGTATTTTTGTTGTATTATTATTCTTTTATTAAGAGTAGTCACTACTCCAATAGGTATTGCATGCACTGACCAATCAAAATTTTAACAACGAGCAATTAAAGTAATATATATTTATCAAAAACACACACAATTTTTTAACTTTAATATACCCGCATAAATTTCTATTATAATAATGAACAATCCAATGTTTCTAATCTATCCTGAATTATTGCTACAGTAAATTTAAAACAAACAATTTTGTAATACATATTTGTTTAAGTGACTGATTAAATAGAATAAACAAATTGCATTATACCTATATCGCGTACGTTTAGGTATATATTGTAGTATGCGATTAATGCAATATATATAAGTGTACAATATTATTCAATACATTTTATATAGATATGTAAATACCATATAATAATAATAGTTTAGGTACTTACAAAGGATCTTACAAATAATTAGTATATATATTTGGTTTTATAATATTAATAGTAGTAAATATTATTTTATTATTGTAAATATCGACAACTTAAATAAATAGACAAATATTAGTTAGATTTTGATTAAAATTGAATAAATTATAATTATTAGTTTAACCGCAAAAGCTATTAGGTACTCAAAATGCAACAACGACTTTATTATTGTGATTGGGTAAAAAATGTATTAAAGTAATTTTTTTTAAATCTAATAATATTTTTCTAAAACGCTTTTATAAACAATTATAATGTACCTATTCTTTTAATATTTTTTAAATTTATAAAAATATATTAAGTACTAATTTATCATCAGTATAATATAGGTACATAAATTATTATATGAAACTTTGAAATTTTAAATAAATGTAATAATGTAATAATATGTATACTTATTAAAAATATAAAATACGCATAGTATATCCGATACCTACATCTTTTTTTTTTATTAATTTCATTAGGTACATTAAATTCACTATCATCATTTTCATACCATTGACTAAACGATGACTAAGGTCACTAATTATTAAATTATAACTTATAAATATAAAAATAAAACATAGTATACGTTTAATGATTAAAAGCCTAATTAGAAATATGTAAAAGAAGACATTATTAAAATTAAAAATAGAACGAGTATGCTTCATTTAACGTATTCGTGAAAAAAAACAAAAATAGGTACATAAATACTGTTTTATAATATTAAAAAATGTTAGCTGTATATATTAGGATATGCACCAAGCATGTATTTTATAATTCAAGTACGTATCTATTTAGATCAACTAATCATTTTTATTTAGCACAGATAATGAACTAAAAACACTAGCATTGATGCAGATAATAATGTTATAATAGACCAAATAAACATAACTTAAATAAACAAAATTTAAAAACATATTTACTTTAAACAATAAATATGCATGATCATTATTATTTTAAGTTCTAATATTATGTTTTTCGTGCAAACATCGAAAACTATAGAAAAACTATATACCTTATATTATATAATAATAAAATAACACTTGCATGTATAATATATGATAACATATTATCTACACATTCGATGCAATTCAAATAGAAAGAATTTTAACGCAATAGTCTTTCTTGTCTCTATGGTGACTAATTGTCGATATAATATAATATACGGTCATAAATTCATAATAACAGAGTATTTCAACCACAATATATTTTAAATATTCTTGTAATTTGCTTATTAATTTGAAAATTCGTTAATTCATCATCAATAATTTTAATACGTATATACATATATATAGCAAATAACAGTGATTACAGGAAGGAAGGGAACTCATTATTTTAATTATTATTCGCTCATTCAAACCGAACATGTTAGCAAAATGGGTTAGAGTTGTTAGTAAAATATAGCGAAGCAAATTTTCATTCATATAATTCGTTTTTTATGTTTGATCATTTATTTTTCAATGCATTGTAAAAAGATTTATAAAAGAAACAGTCAACCGTTTGTCACGTTTTAACTCGCTTCGGTTGATAAAAGTCTCTCGGGAATCGCGTTTTGGAGTAAGTCATTTAGTCGCTGGGGAGGTCACTTTAGAGATATGAGTTTTTGCCTTTTTAAGCCCTAAAGTGATTAATCATAGTGTACTAAAAATGATTATAAACGGACCTCCGTTCATCATAAGTTCGACTGTAAATTTAACCTATTTCGAACTTTTTGCGATCTCTCGAAAAGCGATGTTAAAACAATCACATAATAAAAGTAAAGTTTTATCTTTTATTTAATCTATTTAATCTACTGTTATACTACTGAGATAATACACATGCAGGAATGTTTTTATAGTGCATAAATTATAATAATTTATCCTAAATTCTGTTAAATGGAAAAATTGACACAAAAATCGTTGCATATAAAAGGCACAGAATTCAAAACGATGTAGTTTACATTTACTACAAAGTATCTTATAACAATTAAATCAAGTAGAGAGCAGTTATATAGGAATTGTTATTAAAACTTTTGTAATTGTAACGATAATAAACTTAATTATAGGTACAGACAATAATAATTATTATACATCATTCTACGTCATGCGTATTAAATAATAAACTGAATTAATATTTATGAAAATAATTGTTTGAATAGGTATATACACTCCTACGTACATTGTGCGATTTTATATTTATTGTGTTATCTTTTTGAGGTATGGCAACTGATTAATTTTATAGCCAATTATGACTTCAAATAATACTTAATAATTGAAATAAAGGAAATATTACCATAATATTCAACTGTAAATTATAATTACTGACACTAAATTAGATGATTTAATATTTACCAAGTTGTAGAAGAAATAAAGCGGTATATAACAGATAGTAATACTCTAAAAAGGACATCAGTCATATGACATAATACATACATTCATTTATTTCATGTTTTATTTAAATCTATTCAATATAAACATTACCCATATCATATTAAAAATTCCTCGAAATAACATACAACACGGCAGATGTATATTTTGTAATGTTGAGACGATTTTATTTGAAAAATGTAATAATCCGAATTCGTGAATGGCATGATATACAAATCCAATAAATCCATTCACTTTTAAAATAATATTACGTGATATTAAAGTCAAGTAGAAACCAAAAAAAAACTAACTATCACTTACAACCATATTAGGTGCTGTTTGTTAGTTTTTTTTTATAAAAGCCACCCAAGAAGAAAAATGTATGGGTATGTTTATGATGCATAATACATTATAATATAAAATCTTAACTATTTCTATCAGATAAGTAGAGCGTAGAAGAGGTCTAAAAGTGCTAGCATGACACAGTAATACACACACTCAGACCATATATATATATACGTATGTGCATCGTAAATATTTTATTTTTTATTCATAAAAAAGTTAAGATCACGAAAAGTATAACGAAAATCAACACAACAACGTATAAAGAACAAAATAAGAGATAATATCATTAACAGAAAAGCGTTGTCACGGCAACTTTGCCAAAAATTTGCCAGCGGTGCATCATGGTTGTATGCACGACACTAAAATATGGGCATAGCCGTTTTCGACCAAAAACGTACGCTTCCCTTTTCGGCCGATTCACTTTTCGACCAAATTTAAAAAAGACTGATTCCCTTTTCGGCCAAAACAAAAAATTATATAATATATGTAAAAAAAATAAAAATAATTGCTGCTACATAATATAGTTTTTTATAAGTTGCATAAAATGTCGTAAAATAACAATAGTCGTAAAAATACAATTCGCGACAAAATTATTTACAAAACGATATTAATTTTACACACATACTAAAAATTATTCCTATTATTTCATTTATTTAAATTTTGAATGTTTTTCAAATCGAATTCAAATTTATTGGTACTATTCAGTACCAACTTATACTTTTAATAATTTGTTAAAATTACATAATTATATAATTGCCATAATTTTACAAAAAATTTTGTTTTTGGTCGTAAAGGGAATCGAACTTTTTTAAATTTGGTCGAAAAGGGAAGGGTACGTTTTTGGTCGAAAACGGTTTCACCCTAAAATATCAGTACACGGTCCGTTGTCAGCCATAGCCTTTCACGGTCGTTATGGAATTAAAACCGTACGATAACATAATAATTTTATTATTATTATTAATGAAATCATCCAGTTTCAGACGAACAGTTGGTACCTACGCGAAAAATGTTTAAAATTATATTAATAAAAAGCTCCACAAGTACCTCTACGTATAAAAAAAAACATTAAAACTCGAACGAGATGAAAACACATCGCGATAAATGCATTATAAATAACCCGCGAGTAGGAGGTAGCAGCCCCGTAACTGATCGTGATAAAAAAAATAACGGATTAAGGTTGGCGTGCAATACCTGATCGTGTGTACATCGGAAACAAAAATAAAACAGTTAACCCGACTCGCGCAGGTTGATAAATTCAGCCTCTTCGGCGGCGGGTACAATATCAACCGCGTCCGATGAGATTATTACAACAATACGATACACGATATTATTTTAGTACGTTTCGCTAAAAGTTTTTATCGATAAGGTATCCGAAAGTTTTTAATAATAATGGTACATCAAGTGTAGTCGCACACACAGTTTTAGATAATGGTTATACCTATTCTATGATTATATCGTCACACCAAGTTTTCGCAGACGAAAACAATTGGTATACCGCAAATATCCGTGATCGAACAAAACGATTATGACATGTTTTACGAAATGTTTGCAATATCGTCGATATATTGTTAGTCGTTTCAAGGAAGTGCATAAATATAATATAGTGACATAGTGTTCACTGGGAAATGCATCTCGGGCGCAAACAAGAACAATGTCGTTCTCACTTTTCTCACGTTCTCATTTCGGGTATTCCGTTTGCAAAAATCAATATAGGTAATAATGTAGATTTTCCTGGTGTGTTTTTTTTTTTAGCAGTGTTTGATTTTTGATTTTCCCAGTGTTTTTTTTTTTATTATTGAACTGGTGAGGTAGTTATCGATATATTTCGATCTTTCTGGTCCGTAATTAGGATGTAGGACAATTCACCGTGGCTATTTCGACGTGGCCCTTTCGCCGTGAGGACATTTAGCCGGGGCCATTTCGACATGGTCTATAAATATTTTTGTCATTATAATAATAATAAATTGCTAAAAAATAATAATACATTTATAATATATATTTCGTCATATTCAAAATTAATAACAATGGTAAAAATTTATAAGAATAATACATTTTTTATAATTTATTTCGTCATAATAATATTAAGGTAAACAGTAATCATGGTAGTGAGATATTATTATATGCTATGCTTTTTAAATATGAAATGTAGTCTCTACTATCATATTGTTTTACTATTTTCAAAATACGTTTATCTAGATCGGCAAATTTTTTTAATTTTTTAGGTGGACTTTTTCCTGCAGTTAACTGAGAATAAAAATAATCATGGCCAGATTGAACTTTTTTTAAACAATTAATAAAAAAGTTAATTTTGTGTTTATACACAATTTTTCAAGCACGGCGAAACGGCTCACGGCGAAATGTCCTACCGGCAAAATGGCCACGGCAAAACGGCCACAGCTAAATGTCCCATTTCGCCGCCGTAATTATAAATAATACAATGAAATTTAAAATATGTCCACATCAGCCAAAATGTATAAACATATAACCTACTATATTATACCTAACCTACTATAGAGCCGTAGTCATCACAGTACTTAAATTTGCAGACATACTTGTATTTTTTTTTTAATGCTCGTAAGTGAAATTTATCAGATGCCAACATTAAAATTATATTACTAATAAAACCATTTTTTTTAAATTTTTTTTGGAGAGCCACGGCGCGTCATATCAGAAGCAGATCTCAAATATACCTACAAAGTAGTTGGAGACCTTTAAAGATAATAAGACAAGGACAAATGCTCACTTCACCCGAACACCCACCCGAATGACACGTCAGTATTCGACAGAGACATTATATAATACAAATCCGTTATTTTTCGTATTAGACGTATTTTCTATAGATATTTCGACGCGTCGAGTCGCGGTGCACGTGGGTGGCCGACAATTAGTCGTTGAGTGTTAAGATAGTATTGCAAACGCGAAATAGTGACTTGAAAATTAAATTAAAATATTTAATATCTGAAACCACAGCCTTCACGTATTCAAATCGTTAAACACCTGCACGTGTGTGTGTTCCAATAGACACGCTGTTATTGTTTTACAGAGTAATTGCGGCAATTCAAGATGCACAATATAAACCACAGTGACGTTCGAGCTCTATTATGGCTGGGTTATTGCGTATCGAATCATCTAATGTCAATCCGTTTTACTTGTGATTAGAGGTGAAATAAATGCCTATGTGATGGAATCAACTCGGGTCAGCCTACAAAATGACCCTAGATCATTATCGCTGTTCTTACCCTTTCGTTTACCGTCGAAATAAAATACAAATTATTTTCTAAATGCCCATTAGGTGAATGTTCTGTAGGGTAGACATTAGGAGGAAGGGCGTTGCCGGACGACCAACGTGCTGGTGATTTTCAACAAAAATGAATCTACATATATGTGACTAAATAATATCACATAATAATATGCTGGTCTGTTTGACCGAATATACGATTGTGGTCGTCAAGGTGACCTACAAAATATAATATTAATATGTAATAATATACTAATATTTATTAAAAATTATCAAGTGTCATAATTAAAAAACACAATATTTGTCACCAGCCTGCAGACATAAAAATACTTAATATTTAGATAACAAATACGATAATTACGGTTTACCATGAAAAAATATAAACAATTTAATGAAGACCATAAGGTATTATAAATAATAACAAATTAATAAATTATGATAATATTTTAAATAAGATATTTTTGTAACTATACACAAGACACTGTCCAAAAAAAATACAGTTTTGGCACACATTTATCATGATAATATAATGGTTAGATTTCGAAACAAATTGAAGTTTCGAATTTGTTGACATACTACGAAAGATAATTTATTATACAATCTATTTCTTTATAAACGCCTACCTTACCCACATAAAAGTAGCAAAATCTGAAACGGAAATCATTGAAATTAATGCACGTGAAACTTTCTAATCGAACTTGCCCTAGATACCTAATAGTGTATAAGAACTATTATTTTCTTCCAAAATAAACTTTGTCGAATATTTAACTAGATATAATGTATTTGCGATAAACCAAAACTACACATACTGAAACTAGAACGTTTGGTTATATACCTAGTGCTCAAGAGATTTTTTTATTACAGACGCTTCTTATGCTATTAATTCGTCTAAAAAGTTACAATTCTAAACGAAAAACTATCACGGTAAACGTTTTGGCCGAGTTCTTGTACCGAGGGATTCGTATTAAAATAGTATTTTGATTCTAGTTGAAATAAAATCAGGAATTTGAATTCTCAGGCGTAAAATTACCACTGACTGGGTCGAGTATCAAGATATTATGGTCAATGACTATTAGTCATTATGGCCGAAAATAGAAACGCACATAATAATATTATACGATCGTAGTAATAATCTAATAGAAGTGATGCACTTTTATATAGACAGAGCATACGCCAGTGGTGACTTGACCACGATAAAACGAAATGTTTTCCACCCGTGGCAAGACACGTCTTTTGCCATAATAACATTGTGTTTGTGTACAAACAAATCGGAGTGGGAAAATGAGGGTTAGGTAGAGGTACCTATCTACCTACCTACCTCTGTAACGATCCAATAAAACGCTCACCTGCGATGATAATATTATATGAAGGGCATCATTGACACGGAATAGTCATTTCTAACAACGCGATATTACGAGTTGCGTATACATATTATATACTTTACACGATGAGTGAGACGTTTTATGTCTGGAATGTTGCAGCGGTTGATTTGAATTTCGAGAAAGGTTTTTTTCTTATTCGCAAATATTTATCCTCCGTGAAATTACGAAAAAAAATGTATATATATAACCAGAGCATCGCCGGGGATCGTAACGTGTATATTATAGTGTCAATTCGGTATATAAACCTCGTGGCGGTTCGTGCATAAATAACCACCACACAATATTATTATTAGATTTGTTTACCTGGAAACGCACACCCACGCGGAATACGCGAACGGTTCGTAACAGTAGTTTATTGCGATATTAATTTATCAACGGGGTTACACCGAGTTCATTAAATAACGTGACTGAGAGTCATTTATGAAACTCAACAATGTTGCGTTTTCGACTGCATAATTCCGTAAAACCATAGTAGGTAATAATTTAATATTTCGACTTTGGTTATTAGTATTCAAATTATTTTGGTAGATTTCAGAGGCACCCGGAGTATAGGTGTTTTCTTCCGTGTTCCGTTATTCCTATTGAACCCTTACACGTGAAAAATAAACATAATATTTTATACTTCATACATCTTAGGTGTTGTGAAGCTAAATTGCTCATAATAATTGTTCACGATATTTTTATAATATTCTGCCAGTATTGTTTTAAAGTTTTGCGCAGGTAATTTTGGTCGGCTAAGAAATTCGTTTTTCCTATGTCTGGACAAACAAAATTAAGTTCTAAAGTAGATAAAAAGTATTCTTTTCGAGTGAAAAACCATAACTATATAATATTATCGTATTAAATATGAGCCGAGAAATGTAAGTAAATAAAAATATTATTTACTATGCCATGACGAAACGATGATGTACAGTGCACGTTTAATATAAATACTAGTAAGATTGAGAATACCATCTTGAATAAAAATAGGTTACAGAAAATATTTTTCATAAAGTAGGTACAAAGTAATATACATTTTGGTTGTTAAAATTCTTATAAAACAGTAATAATTGTCAGTTAAATATAGAACTGCCATACGGTACATAGCAGAGAAAACATAAACGATGATAATGATGACTCAAAATGATAATACGTAAACATGGGAGCCAAGAAAGTCACAAAAAGCTTCTCATAAAAGTTAAATCCTAAAAGTTGATATAGGTTGAAAGCATCAGAGTATTAAAATTTATTACAATGTACCTACAAAATAACGCGCATCTATAAAAATATATTTATTCAAATAATCGACGAGTTTTACCGGGTTTTGAATAGATTTGGTGGATTTCGAGTGGTAAAGTTTAATATTGTCACGACGAGTGCACGACCTAAGCACCATCAATATAATATTTTATTAAGAACAATACTATCAAAGATATTTTTTTCTTGTTTCCCAATCGTCCGAATTTTCGCGATGTTCAAAACCACGGAATATGACATCGTTATCAATCATCTTGAAGTCGGGGATATATGAGTATGCGGAGAGTGTTCTAGTGTAGTGTGTAGTGAAGGGCTTGGAATGAAAACCAATCACGTAGGTGCCTATAACAATATTTTATGATATTAATCAATTGGCACTCGATTGTTGGAGTATACGTACGCAATAGACAGGTTTAGGTCTAATGGTATAACCATGGCAGCAGGAAGGTACCTACCTCCTAACCATGGTACTATAATAGATAATGCACACGACCATCAGTCGTGGTTTGCCAATTCGAAATCGACCGATCAAGCGATTTTCAACGTTTGATTAATAGCCCCCAAATAACCACGACAAGAAAATTAATTATGATAATTCGTCATAATCAACGTCGACAGCGCTGTCAGATGTTTTTTTTTTCAATTAGTTTATTATAAATTATTACATTGTATATATATTATTATAAAAGATATAAGAAACGGTAATGCGATACCAAAAATATTATTATTCTGCGTGCGAGAAATGAATAAAATGTTATATAACTTTGAATGCTCGAAATAGGCGTCACTGTTTTATTATTAACTAAAATCAACCTTATTTTTTTAGCTGAAATATCTTCAACAGCCGCAAATGATACTAACATATGGACCCATTTTCACTAAAATATACATGAGCTTACATTATAGACCACCTTACGGCCAGTTATGTATAACTTTGTTAAAGTTTCACAACATATATTTTCATTAATATGTAAAAAAATGCATGCTATTTTATTCATTAAGAAGTTCAAAACTAGAACATTGCGGTACGTAATTTAAATTACAAGTTACTGCTCTTGCAATTTGTAACGCATTCAATATTTTGTTATGTATTACGTATGTTAGATTAGTTATATTTCAAATTAAATGCAAACTTTAGTTTAGTATCTATTATATCATTACATAGTGCATAGGTAATAAATATAAGGTAGGTTAATCTCATTTATCTACATTCATGGGAAATAACTAAAGCTAAAAAAGATATATATATATTGGTATTACATATAGTACGTTATATATTATTCACAGTATACACGAAGAAACCTTTTGCGCAATATTTGTTTTCTCTCTGAAATTTGCATTCTGTAGGACTCAGTAAATAATTTATAAGTCATTACGAAAAAATCAAACAATGTTAAAATAGCCACAGTTCAAACAACACAGATACTATTATTTACTTTAAGTTTGAAGGTATATCAATTCGTCTATGTATATATCAAATCAAACAACACAGCAATTGATTCGTGAACTCAAATTGGCAACTAAAACGTAAGAACTCGGGGTCAAAGAGAGAGAGAGAGAGAGAGAATGAGAAAAAACAAATAGCCATCTTATTAATATAGAATGGACAAAAACTTTTAGAAACAACACCATCTTTATTTCCTTATCCTTTTTCGTTCAAAAAGGTTTTGTATTTGAAAAAAAGAAAAGGCTATTTTCAGCTGAAAAAGGTACCGCCCGCTCAAATAGAAACATCCTTCGGTGTTCTGTGACCCGTCCCCTACCAATACAGCACTTCATTAAATCAAACTCTCAGCGTGCGTATAAGGGTATTATAGTTTTAAAACTTCCGTCTTTGTAAGTTATAAAATATAATAATGGACATTCCGTGTCGTCCGGTGATTTTGTTTTGTTTTGCGCATTATATTTACGTCTTGTCAGCGGGGGTGCGCGTGTGGTGGCGCCGGTGGTTATTTGTTTTCCGGCCGAGCACTCTTTAGTAACGATTACGCTTAGGGGTCGAAAAGGGTACTACCCAGCTCAAACAGAAAACGTGCAGAGAGGAGAAGATGTACAATTAAATTTGGTTTTTGATCTCCAAAAAAATTTGAAGAGCGTGGATTAATGCCTGCAGCGTTTATATAAGACTTCCGTACAATTTTGCAAGATGTAAAATTATAGTTTCATTAATTTTTTAGATATAAACAACATTCATGCATGTCTTATAGGGCATCTGTTTCATTTTTGATTAATTTGTCATGGATTATCACTTCGATGATAATGATTACGTTTAATATCAAAATATTTTCATGACAAGCTCATATTATGTTGATGCTAAGAATGTATTTTATTGGCGAAATGAAAAGAATTTTCGCGAAATATTTATTGAAATATGGTTTTTTGTGTAGCCATTATTATACTATGGACCTGAAACAAATTTGAATTTCCGGTCTACCTGTGCCCGGGACCTTTAAAATCCCAGTAACCACGACGTGTATGTATAGTGCAGAGAGGGGGTTCCTCGGTTGAACCAAATAAAAACCACCCAAAAAGACATTTAATCGATAAGCCCAGGCCTGGCGGGGATGAACGGATACGACCTTATTGTCGTTTTCTTACGCGGGCCACAAAAAAAAACAACGTATACACGCGTTTTACGCCATAAAAGGGTCACGACGACGTTCCACGGCGGTACGCCTATCTCTATTATCATATTATATTATATATTATTATACATAGTGTCGTCGTCGTTCAATTGACGGGCACCCCATGGAATTTGTTCTTTAACACAAAAACACGCACACAAACGAGAGCACATATACAGCTGCAGGTACGTAGTATAACATACACTAGAGTGCGACAATTTGCAAACCGGGGGAAAAAAATAAAAATAAACGTACGACGGGCACTCACGACTCGGCGGAGGCCGCTAAAAAACCGATCGATCGATTCGAGCGCGCGTGGGTGGTGCCTCGCCCCACCGAGCAAACTACCCCTCGTGACTAGAACAAGTGTAACCTACATTCAGAGTGCGCACACGCGCGCCCGCGCATCTGTGTTTATGTGTGAATGTATGTCATTGTGTGCATGTGTGTGTGTGCGGATTATGTAAAACCAAATGCGGTACTTAAACATGACAGCCTTCGAGCGCGCGTGTAACTTCCTCGAGACGTGTTCCCACTACCCCTATAAACCTTATCGCCTTCTTATAATCCTCTCCTCCTGTTCAGAGTCTTTTCATCCATGGCCAATCGATGTCGTTCGATTTGTATTTTTAATTTCTTCCCCTCGCCACCTACACCCCTATACTCCCAATCCTGTTGGTAAAACGGGACACTGGTAGAAAATACCCATCATCGTCAAATGATAGCAGACACGTTTTCGTCGGATTTATCACACACACGTTGCATTTTTTTTTTCTTCGCACGGTGCGTTTCATCAATTTAGAATATTTTATGGAAATACAGAAGACGCTCCCGTTATCGTATACATGTATATGTGTAATATATGTTATGTTTTTTCCTCGTCGTATTTTATACATATATATTTACATGTGTGTGTTTTTCCTCTACGTTCTCGCATATATTATTTGTTTCCGACACTCTCCTAGAAATAGCGATTTTACTCAATTTATATAAACATAATATATTGCACGTCATCCATGGTATTGCATTATAAATTATAGTATTGTTTTCTGTTTTTATTAAATTTAAATCTTTCAACGTGTTTTCCTTTTACATTTTATTAATGCGATGGAAAATTTGAATTTAAAACATTTGTAAATTTACAATTCTTGTTGCAGACTTGCAATATTCACTTAGGTATTAGTGTACGGAAATAGTAATGTTCCAAAGAAAGTCTATAAATAATATAATTTTTAACTGCTGTCAGAACTAAGGTACAAATCCCTCATTTCTACTTTTCAATACCTAAACTAAATATAATGCATCATCAATGATTACTGAATGTCGACATACTTTACCTATCGTTTCAATATTATTATTACCTTTTGATTAAAATCTATTAAGACCACAACTATTTACACTCAACGTTTTAAAGTGTACTTAAAATTTTACCAAGCACGTTTAATTTCAAAACAATATCTAAATAATAATAATTTCAATATCCTAAATGTTCATATGAATATGGTTACTTGAATAGTATTAAGAATTTTATTGGTGATTTTACAAATCTTATTCACAAACTTCGATGTATGGTGCACCAATTTACAAGTTGAAATCACCGTGTAACTTATTATAAAATATACTATAATAATTATTTATAATACTTGTATTGCAAATAAATAAATGATCTTCGATGATTTTGTATACATATATGAAGCATTTAAAATGTAATCAATTGTCGTTTTTAGTTCATATTTAAGTATTATACCTTACGAGATTCATAACACAAACAATAATATGAAAATAGCTCAAGTAAAAAATGAGGGAAATTAAATTTTGTATACAAGTTGATGAAATATTTTTTTATATACTTATAAAAGAGGGAAATAAAACGAATGTTAAATTTAGCGCATAATAAATAGTACGATATATTTTGAGCAAAACGGGGACAATAACATTAAATAATTAAATATATTTGATAACCAAGCGTTTATAATATAAAATGTTATACGATAGAAAGGAAATTAATTTATTATTGTTTACACATGCATTGATATTTTTAAGAATACAATATTATAATATACATATTGCAAAAAGTAATGATTTTTTAGGTCACAATTACACACATTAAATATAACCATAACGACATGATAATCCTACAATACTTCTTATTCGATTTTGTAACTTAATATCTTTCACATGATGGGTAATAAATCGAACTTTGCGGAGTATAGAAATTCGACTTTACAAAACCTACATTTCAATTAATCAACGGAATCTTACGAACGATTCAGACAGATGTCTGGTCTCAAGGTACATATGACTATGTGAGGGTGGTAAGTAAAAAAAAATCACAAACGACTATCACGATTTAATGATGAAGTCGAAATCGTATTATAAGTGTTGCGTGATGGTTGAAAGCGCATCATCACGGCGCGGCGTGTTATAAATTACTCTTGAATGAGTCAGAAGTCTTACATACGCCACTTAAGTGTCTTTTAAAAAATACTCTAGATGATGACGACAATCCGGGGTTATAATAATCAAACCGTTTGTTCGCGAACAACGGGTACCTGTACGAGTTACATTTAAATGTACGCAGAGCTTTTCCCTACAACGGCTGCCAAACAAACGGTTGTGACGAATACAAACTCGAAATCCGTTTCAAGTTTTTTTTTTCATTCAAGAGGTCATCTGTTGTGGTCTGTCTCATCGATCGTACAAACTACAAACCCGTCAAACTGTGTCGCTGCCGGCTTTTCATACTATCCCTAAATTGGAAAATATATTTTGTCCCATTTATTTTCCAGATAACAGAAAACGATTCGCACTACTCCCCGAGGTAATGACTTTGTAAAACCAAAACGACGCATATTGTTCTGATTAAGCAGCCTGCGTTTTCTACATAAACACTATACGATATTTATATTAATACCCGGGCTGAGGGATTTAGTTCCAATCACAGATCAAATCTTATATAAACTAAGTATCAAGTAAAAAAAAAAAAATGACATTATGAAATATATAATGATGAACACCTATTTATAATAATAAATAGGTACAATGTAGTTTTGTAGGTATATATTATTATATTATTTTTCAAATTATAGTGTTTTATCGTATTTTAAGATGAAATTTGTTTTTTTACACTATCACACGATAAAAAACATTTCAAAAAAAAAAAAAAATAAGAAAACGAAATCTTTACATCGGTATTTTGGCCTATTTTATATGTATATATCTATTTTTCGGTTAATAATTAACCGTAGCCAAATTATTTATTGTTTCACCCATTCAGTGTGTAATATAAAAACCTTATTTAAATAAAAGTTCATGTTTACGATACAGTCTACAATTATGATTTATAAATTGATAACCATTAGCTCTGCTGTACTAAAAAATAAAAAAATACAAATAGAGTTTTATCATTCTGTGCACGATAGATGTTTCGCAGTTGCCAAGTTACGATTGTAGGTTGTTATTTTGGTATACAGACAACAAAAATAAATATTCAATATTCAATCGACCGTTCATGACAACTTTATTCATATATATATTATATCCAAAGTTAATTAATCATCTGTTAATGGTTATTCAATATTGTATTGTGTCGAGGTCGAATCTAATAAAACGTTAATATAATATTTACCCAAGATAGTATGACATGAAGTCGTGAAATATTAGATTTCCACGCATAATTATACATCAACATAATACGGAATCATTTTAAACCAAAATATTCTTAATATAATGCTTGTAAAATAATATATTAACCAAAGAATAAAATGAGACTTATTATTGAGAACTATTGGGTTGTTCTAAATTTATTATTATTACTTATCATTCTAATTTATTATTGAAAGTTTGTAAAAATTACCTCTTTTTTAGAAGCAAAATTTTTAAATTAATATTATATGAAACGTGGTTAATGATTAACAATTATATTTTCCCTGATTTCTAATAACTTAATTAATTTAATTTTTTCTTTAATAATATCATTTAAGTAGGTTTTTTTTAAAAAAAAAAAAGAATATTTTTATTATTATTTTGATATGGATTCTTGAATTATATTTATTAATAATGAAGATTGATTGTATAGTATTTATAATTTAACTATTTTGTTTTCTGGCAAATATACCTAGCTAGAATGACTGAAAAGTTTTACGAAAAAACGAATTAACTCCCTTGTCAGCGTGTGTGATAGTAAAAACTTTTGTTAATACTTTGTTACATTATAACATTTTCCTGTTAGTAAGAACTAAGAAGTATTTGCAATCATTATTTATGTTTTATAGGTTATGGCAATATAAATGCATCATTAAAATATTTGAATATTATGTATTGTATAGAATACTTATTTAACTTCATCAAGTTCGTGTATTCAAATAATAAACTGCAATATTTTATTAAAGTTTCAACATTTGTACGGTTAACAAATAAATTATATCTTGTAAAGTTGTAACTAATTTAAAAACAATAAAAAATAAGTAAAATGTTCATTTAAAATATTTTATAACATATATATTATGTATTATATATTATATTAATGTTTACTGAATATACCTAGCTAAAATTAAAAGAAACTAATCTAAAAATAGAATCACAGCATGAAAAATGTCTAAGCACCTTGAATTTTGGATATGCGCCGAGAACTTTATAATTATTGTTTTTAATCCAGCATCAACCATAAGATTAATTTTCTTCGATTGAAAACTTTTAAAATCATCTTCATGCAGAACATTATAATATTGTAAGCGTTTCGATTCATATCAATATATTATATAATCTAATGGTTATTAATTATTATGTTATGCTCTATATAAATATAATACGACGCCAACATTCGAATGTCAAACGTGAACATTATTGCGAGCTATCTGCACGTTATAAAAGGATACTCACACTGTAGTAGTTGATAAAGCATTGATTAAATACCAACTTAGACCTTTAACAATTATTATTTAATATCTATAGTAAATTATATGGAAAAATACAATAGAATAATAATTACGATGATAATATCCTTCTAGTATAGCGAGCAAATGATAATAATATTATACGCGTAATGATGTTAGCACATTATAAACCACAATAATTGCGGTCTACGGACATGTTTTATGGTATCTTGCCGAGTCGGTATAGGTATTGTATTAATGTGTCTGTTATTACGCGATAATAGTCGCGTATAATAATAGATCTTGATTTATTTCCAGTCATAAAGTACGTGGGTAGTTCAACGAGAATGAAGTTTGAATAATCCCGCGCAGTACACCATTTTCGCAAACATAATAATTACTCACGTTTAGCTTGTTGAAACGTATCGGATACAATTTGAAATTAAACGACCGTATACCTAGGTAAATGTGTACACTGTACAGGTAGGTATATGAATATTAATGCGTAGAACTTGTACTATAGTAGCGAACCGTTAATTAATCGAACCTCTCATAAAACATTAATAGGTACCGGAATGGTGTTTTGAACTGTTCATTATCATTCCACTGAACGACCATAAGCGATATCCTACATGACGTATTGTATAGTGCGAATAAATGCGATGTAGGTTGAACAAAATTGTTCGTTTTAAATGCATTTTATTTAAAAAAAAAAAAGCTAATCGATAAGCGTCCACCATTCAGAAAATTACATGTTATTCAAATCGAACCTTCTATTTTTCGTCACACCTTTTATTTTGATTGAACCGTAAAAAACAGTTATCCATTCACCGAAAGCACACAAAAAAAACTCATAAATTCAAATCAACGGTTGTGAAAAATATAATATATAAAACACGGTATCAATATCATGGTACCGGTACCGCATCATCGAAAAAAAAACATATATTATTATTATCATCCATCCAGTTATTGACTAATTATTTATCAACACCTAACGCCATTCAAAAACATAATATATTATATTATATTATGTTTGTGAATAGGGGGTAGGGATGTAAAATCAATAATGACTATCAACATACATTTTGTTTTGAAATAATAAGACTTGGATTATTTGCAACTACTATTTTTTTATATTTTACCTCCAATGAGTTTAGAAAACTTTATTTGAAAAATTATGTTTTACACCTCATAATATTTTATACTAGATAAAAGTTATCACTCTATTTTACTTTGTACACATGTCTTTTATATAAGACAAACGCATAATTTATTTGAGAGTAGAATAATTAACGTAGTAAAATGTCATTAGTAGATTTTTTTATAAAGTATTTAGGAATCCATGTGACTATAATTATTATATATGTCTTATGTATGGATTTTACAATCACTATAATAATATCGAAATTATTTATAAACGTTAAATTAAGCATTTTAAGAATTTGGAGTTTAATCATCGTTAACTGTAAACTTTTGAAGTCGTAAAACAAATGAAGTAAATTATTGTCATTTTCAAATACTGATTAAACACATCCGTACTTTACCCGTATTATATAACACACCCGTTTGTCATCGAATTAATAATGTATCGAATAAGTTACCTTCTGATTGTTAAGCGATTAAAAATCATAAGTTTGTTAAAATCCTTAACTTAAATCACCATTATTACCAACTACAGTATAATTAAAATTATTTTTCTAAAAGTTTTATAATTCAAGTTTTTTATTTATATTACTATACATTATTCGTTTTAAAGTCAACACTAGTATTGTGTTATCATGTACGAACTTCAAATGTGAATTATTATCATGAATTGTGATTTTTATTTAGTCTAATAGCGTTTTGATTATCAAACTACACAATACAAAACCAGTCACCTACTTTTAACAGTTTGAAAAGTTGAAAATATGTTATCTGTTGTGTTGTGTATTATCCTTTATAAAGATAAATACAATTAAAAGTTTTAACTGTCTTAAAATACAAACACTATACATTTAATCTTTAGCCATAGTTATTTTATGTGTGTGTGTGAGTATGTGTTCGAGTAACGTTATGCAGTTGTAATCAGAACTCAACTTTTGTTCTCATTCTCGGAACTGAAACTTTTATAAGCGGCTACTTATACATTTCATAGAAAAAATAAATCAGTTAAAAAAATCACGGTAACCGATACGGAATTACTTTGAAAACGTTAGTCGAGATATCTGCACGCGATGTTATTGTATTTAAATTTACAGTAGTGGGTTATATAGTAGGTAGTTGTCTCGTCAAACAAAATATGATATGTATATATTATAATAATGTGTATTTTGATGGCATTAATAATTTGTCGGTACCGTATGTCTATTATATATCACCAAATAATTTACAACATAGTAATGTATAATTTCATCAAACACACACACACACACACACACACACACACACACACACACACACACACACACACACACACACACACACACACAATACTTTGCATACTCATGACAAACGGTGTATTATATTATTGTAATATTGTTATTATTTAATCGAGTTTTATTATGCTTTTACGCTTTCGCGATACGTACGACACCGTTCTGTCACAATTACCGTCACCTGGTACAGACTGTCACCGAGCTTTTTATTCAAATATAAAAAACATTGTCCCGTCATACGCCATTTTTCCCAAGTCACAATAATGGGAACCATTTTAATATCCAAACACGTTCAGTCAATTATTACGGGTCATGGCCGTTAAAAAATGGATTGTGTATTGAAATGGATGAGGGTTACTGACTGTAAATGATTGTGTGTTATAAACGTATGATCGACATGTAACCTGAGAAAATCCAGTTTTCTCGTGTGCGAACTGGCCAAATGTTCAACTCACAATCTGTAAACGTGTGTGATTGTAGTCGGCCGAGAATTGTCTGCAGAATGTTTGAGAAGGTGGGAGGGGGGGTTATCACGATTGTGGCGTTAGCAGAGATGGTGATGAACATAACTTTTATACGCAATAAAATAGAGCTTTCATTTTAACTTCTGACTTACGATTTACAATATTATTTGTCAAACATACGAAGGACGTAATTATTGCATCCCTCGGAATTGTATTGAACGTTTTACAAGCAAACCATACTCGGCAACACAATATATTTTGGCACATTGACATGTCCACCAATAAAATAATAACTGATATTACAATACTTATATTTTCTAATATTTTTCCCTAGCAAAGTACAATACGGCGGTGCTGAAGAGATACTGGCAGAGTGAAATAATAGTATCTACGTTATTCAATTATACGCGTAATATAATATTATAGCAATGGTAACAATAATAATAGCACAACAATAACGACGACATCACTGCGGCACGTGGTTTTTCTCCCAGAACATGATTTGCGCGGTGGTCAATCCCTCGCCACAACCACTGTAAGAACCCTTTCCACACAACCACAAGAACAGTACAACATTAGTCATACTTACATATATATTTTATTAAGTACAAGGTACAACATCGTGATAACCATTCATATATCATATTATTTATAGTAGTATAGTACCTAATACCTTTATAAAATCAAAGTTACTTTACCAAATTAAATTTATGTGTAGGTACACAGTAAGGTTTTAGGTTGCAGGTGTGCAACTATACAAGGGATACAGCGAAATATTAGATGGTATAGGTACATAGTAACAATTATAACTATACCATGACGAATGATGATAATATGATATATGTAATGAATCTTACCAATATCCGCCCGGTAGTGGTCTGTCCGGATATCAGTTCGCCCGCCCAGTCTTTGGCCTCTGTCATGAACGTTCCCTCGAACTCCTGTTTGCCCTGTCGCTTCGGTTCCTTCTTGGGCTCGCTGTTCGGGCAACCGGGCGCCGCGAGCTCGGCGGGCTGCTTGCGCGTGAACAGGAACGCGAAGAACCGCCATAGCAGCACAATCAGCAGTCCGGCGAGAAACGTGAACACGCTGGACAGCAGGAAGCACCACCACTTGCGGTCCTGCAGGCACTCGGTCTTCGGCGGCATCGTCGTCGCCTGCACCGGGCATAGCTGCGCGCAGCATTGCCTTTCCGGAAGCATTGTACCTCGCCGGGGTCGTCCGATCCGGAAACATCAAATACCACGATGTGGCCAACGTCTCGTCGTCGCCGCGTACCACACGAGTGGTATCCGGCCGGCACGCGCGCTGTTACCTCGCGGCCATGGCCAGTCGGTGGTTCCGGTGTTGTTGGTGGTGCGGGTGTTGCCCCTACCGCGACTTGGTCAGCGGGCCGTGGCCGGCCACGCGACTGGACGCGTGCCGTGCGTGTCAATGAGCGCTGTCCGCTGTATAGTGACCGATCGTTGCAGTGCAGACCTGATTCGATTACGGTGACTCGCGACGAAACAAAAACTTTCGCTGCAGGTGACGTCGTATAATATATTATTGTTATGTTCTCACGCAGTAAGCACTACGACGAACTTTTAAATTACTAAATTTGCGCGTGCACGTCCTTGATATATATAGAAATTGCGTACGTAACGGATAATACTATATAATATGGTATTATACGCGTGTTTCAAAGTTAGTTTGTGTGTGTGTAATTTTTTTTTTAAAATTTTTTCTCCTTATAATAAATGATATCGTGCCGATATTATTATCGTAGTGTCCGGCATCGAGCGGGCGGATGGTCACAACTCGCACAAGCACACACACACATCACACACACGCCACACACACGCACACACACACGCACGCACACACGGTGTATTATGCGCACGACACCGTCGATGGGTAACGAGCGACTGCCGCGGATCGGCTGCTTGTCCCCGGAACTTGCATGTATAAAAGCCTCCGGCCGCCCGCCTACCGACAACCATCGCACGCCGTCCCGCCGCCGCCACCGCAGCGCGCGCGCGCGCGCGTAAGAAAACCGACAACCGTGTGACGGCGGCGGCGCGCGCGCGGGTCGCTTTTGTGTGTGCAGTCACACGGGCCGCGCGCCGCCGGGATCAATACTGACCTCTAATACCGGACCGGCGCGCTCGCTCACTCGCTGCTCGCTGTCTCGCCCGCCCCTTATATGCCGGCGGTGGCGTCGGCTATACGGGCCCTTGATGGGGCGACGACAGCCGTGGCCGCGGCGTTTGCGCTACGCGTTTGCCTATACCCACGTATTATGCGTATCTTTCCCATTTTTTTCTTCACACACCCAATCTACACCAAAACATCCACCGACAGACACCACCCTCTGAATAGCGGACGATTATTTCAACGACCAACAGTGTCTGCTGGTATTTATAATAAAGTAATATCACGACTATCCTACCCCTCCCTCTATGAAGATTCGGATTTGATGGACATGATTTAAGCACGCGAAATTACCGACCAGTCGCCAAAATTCGTGTATGAAATCTGAGCTCAGAAAAGTTAGCGCGGCGGCCTTGATCGCGGTGGACGGTACGCGTTCAGGTGAGTCGTTTTCGAGTGCAAGGTGATGGCATACAATAGGGGCGGTCGTGTGCGTAATATATGTAGGGTAGTGGGATGATAACGGTCGTGTCTGTGTGTGAGAGTGCTACCAGGTCGTCAGAGATGGCCGGTCGGAGGGGTTGATGTTCTACTACGGTACATACTACGTCGTATCGTATATAGTACAGTCGCCGCCGCCGCCGCCGCCGCCGATGCCCGGGCAAAACGTTTCGGGGTCACGGAGAGGCGCTCCAGCGACGGCGGCGGCGTTCCAGTTCCGCCCTTGCCGTATTTGGGTTTTCCTCATGATGGTTCAATAGGCTGGACGGGTTTTTGCACCGGGCGCGGGGACGACGATGAGCGGGGCGGTGGCTGCCGGTTGAGAGCGAGAAAGGGCGGCCCCTCGGGGTAACGGCGTATAGTCGGTTGGATTGTGTGCGTGCGTGCGTTTTTGCGTGTGTGTGTGTGTTTGTGTAGGATGAGTGGGGATCGAGGGGAGGGGGTATACTTTTGCTGCTGGTCGCTGTGGTGCAAACGACGGTGGTGCCCTGCCCTCGCTATGATACCGTGCAGAGCTGGTGCACGGTGGCGGGGACAATTGGATTTTCACTCTCAAAGTTCACGCGCGCGTTTATTATATATTATACGCCACGCCGAAACGATATCGTCCGGTCCGGTCCCTGTATATACATGTACCCAATATCATATATGATATATTATGTATATGATATACGCACGTACGAGCGGATGGGATTTCTTTTTACGTATTGGCATTTTATTTATACGTACACATATATCTATATCAATATGTTTCTTTTTACTTTCAATGCGACGACTATAGTGACTACGACGAGTGCATATCCCGAGAGGGAGACCTGCAGCAACACGAGCGCGCCCCGTAATAAAGATGTAACGCATAATAACATCACTGTATTATACGTATATAATATGCCTCTATCGTGTGTGTATAATGTATATAATATACACATCGTACTATAATATTATATGTATGAGTATATTAATAAAACGTCTGCGGTGGACGACTGCTCACGTATAACATTTCAACTGCACTAAAACTTCGTCTTATGTATATATATATGCATAGATATAAATGCATGACACGATTACGGCGCTATAAATATATATATATAACTATGTGTACTTATACACTTTATATGTAAGCCACCCATACAGATGCAAAAATACGTGGTATCGGGGTCGGTGCAGGCGGGGTATAAAATAATTCCATAAACGTTATGATAACGACCCAGTGTTTCGGGGTCGACCCACATTCGCGAAGTGATTTCGCCCTGCGAACTGCGTTCTTGCCGCGGCCACTACGTTTTTATTATATATGTGTATATACACATGGAATTTCTGCAAGAACGAAAAAAAGAAAACTAGAGTTTTCAACTGTACGCGAAAATCGTGCAATGTATGTGCGTCGTGTGCGTGTTTATGTACACTGTATATATACGGACTTTCTACTTTGATAAATGCATTTTACGTTCCATATTCTACATCCTTAACGACAATGAGAAAATAAAAATTTTTCAAATAATACATGGATAAACATCACTTCAATGAATTGTTCACGATCTATACAGCTTTTATCAAATTTCATGAATTAGGTACAAAAAGAAGATAACAGAAATATTTCGTACCTATATAGATTGTTTAGCAATGAAAAAATTATTACTTCAGTGTATTTATATAAGGATTCGTTGAATAACTGATATAATATATCACTTAGATAATATAGTTGATTAATAATATGGTTACAGTACGGTAGCCAAAGTTTATTCAAGATTATGATTATTTAATATTATATATTTAAATTGTACTGTTAAATTAAATGAGTTTAAAAAATGTTATTTCAATATTGCTTATGAGAAATTTCATTTTGTGACGTTTTAAGTTATTTTTATCAAAATTAATTTAAAATTCTAAACACAATAATATGCATAATTTAAAATGTTCGACGATATATTTTTTTGAATATTGTTTCCCTTAAATATGCTTGTCATGGCAAAAATTTAAATTAGATGCATACAAGTATGCAGTGAATTTGATTTGTTTTCAAGTTTCAGCTGAAATTTCAATAGCTTTTTTCTTTTGTAACGAAAAATCCTTTATCAAAATTAATTGAAGTGGAATCGGTAATAAAATAATGACTCATAACATAATTTTGTACTTTACTATGTGAGTACTATGATATTATGTAATCAGATTTACTAACCAATAAAATATAAAAATTATTTGAGTTGTAAAATTGTCGAACTTAAATAATGTTATTAATACAACACGTTTCTGTTTTGATTAAAATATATATACTATATATTAAAATACTCAGAAGAAAATACATTTTTAGACACTACACCAGTGCACTTCAATTAACAACTAATTCTCTTTTATGGACCTAGAGAAAAATAATTCCATATCTGTGCAGTGGATATTATTTTTATTATTTGAATATATTGAAAAAACGTCTTTATGACAGCTAATTGATTACTGATTTCATACGTCTATTGGGACACTTTCTATGAGTAAAAACAATGTGACAAGAGTTGAGTTTATAAAATAGCAACGAATGTCAGTAAAAAAAATTACAAAATATAACCTTAATATATATGTATATATACAAAGTGTAACAAATAGAACTGACTTTTGAAATTATTTTTGGTTAAATTGATATATTTTCATTTATTTATTTACTAATTTTTTTTTTTTTGTTTGTTCATTAAGTGACCCTAACACTACATTTTTATGTTTATTTTTAGTACTAAAAATAAAATTGTTTGGATAAATTCAAAATTGTCTATTTGTGAATCTGATTATAAAAATAATTTTGATGATAAAAAGATTTATCTAAATCAAGTAGCTTACTTTTTTGAATTTTTTTAAAATTCAATATTTTTTTTAGTTAAATTAATTTGGAACGTAATACCTTTTTTAAAATATGATTTTTGAGAATTTGCTGACACAAGTATATATGTTTCTTTAATTATTTGCTTATCAAATAATATTAACAATTTTTGTCATATGTTTAACTAGCTTAATTTTTTTTTTTGTCAGGTCTTTCTGTTACACCCTGTGTGTCTGTATATACATATATAAATTATATATTATATATTTGTAAAAAGCCAATAAATTAATGTTTTATTGTCGTTATTTAATTTCAAAATAGTGGAGTCACCAAATGTGGAAATAAAAAATTATATTTTGCTCTAGTTCATTCACTTGGTTATCTGATAAGTTTCACAATAAAATCTTGTGGTATAAAGTGTATATATTAATAAAACAATTTACAATGAATTTACGAAATTTAGAATTTATCGATGTTAGTAATTTTTTTGGAAAGTAATAATAATATACAATTAAATTTGATTAATCATAATGTAATACAAACATTTTAAATTGCTACAATGCTTTCGTTAGCTTATTCATGATATAACAACGTACATAATTAAAGTACACGAACACGATAACCATTAAATAGGATTGTTCGGACTTTATATTATTTTTCATCTAGCACAAATACGCATATTTCAACCGGTGAAATTTTATTATTAAAACACCCAAGCTCGTTTGATAACAAAATAGAAAACAATATAGTTACGGGTTAAACCTTTAAATAAATAATTCGTTCATCAAATATTTAGATGTCATTACGCACTTTATGAATCAGTATTATTTAGTTGGGTGAGAAAAATCAATTTAAAAACAAATTTAAAACGCAATGTGTTAAATATCTTATTTAATTTATTTATTAGGTTACTTTATTATGAGCTGAATAATTTTTAAGTTGTAATCGATTTTACACTGTATCAATATTGTCATTTTTTATCAATATTTATTAAACCATCAAATCTATTTTTAGAAATCACATATAATATATACTCCAATATTCTTTAACTATAATAAAAATGTATTATACTCATGTTTAATTATTTGTTTGAATTTATACCTTGTTAAAGTATATGTACATGGAATTATAAGAATAGAATGCACTTAATTATTGGTAAATTAAAATATATTATTTTGGTGTAATTTTAAAATACTATTTTCTTATAATGATTTTTTAATTGAGAATAAGACATTATTATGATTTAAAATAGATGAGTATTATAGGTCTAGATATAGTTAAAATATAATCAAATATAAGAACTGTGTAATTAGTATCGTATATATCGTAAACATATCGTATAATGCTTATAGAAAATTAAATTTGAATTTTCGAGTTTTTAAGTACAATGTTGTACATTTTTTTCAAAAGGAGAAGATTAAGATATCAACTGATTATTATCCAATCTTAAATATTTTTACTTTCAAGATGTATATTTATATTATCTATATATATATATATATATTTATTTTTACTAATTTTAATTTATAAAACAATATTATAACTGTTATAATATTAAGTATAATTGTTTAATATATAAACAATACTATTGTAAAACTTTGTAATATTATATAAATCTAATATGTTCACGTTAAAATAATATTTTGAAGTTAAATAACCTAGTTATTACTTTATTTTATTAATTTATTATTAGTTTAGATAGGCTTTGCTGATAAATATCAACTTATACTTTATAAATCTGAAAATTTTAAAATTATGTTTAACTTAAATTGACTATAAAAAAGTAGTACTTTTCAATGGTCGGGATCGGGAATAACAGATTACAGCCGATACATCACATAAAGCGATACAGATGAATAATTTGTTTCCGTGTAAGGAGAATTTCATATTACCCATTTTGACACGGATTATACCTAAACCTAATCTCAAAATGACAGCTTGGATGCATTTTGATATCACAGCATATAAAAAGGTTTATGACCCATAAACCCATTAACACGATAACTTATAATATATATTTAGCTGTATGCTTTGTTGGACAGAATTCGCTGTTCAAAAATGTACTAACCCAAATTAGGAAAATTAATGGCAAATCCAAAGCGATAATATAAAACAGTTTAAAAACTAGGAAAACAAAATATGGTAAAACGGTATAAATTGAGCAATATTTACAACATTGTAAGATCGCAACTTAAATTCGATAATTTGTCATATTCTGCTTATACGAGTTTTAAATTATTACACAATCCTAACAATTTTATCAAAACAAATGCATTGTTATTTTCTAGAAAATTGCAATGAATGTTTTAAAAACAAAAATAGAATTTGATTAAAATTGAATTTAGTTTATTGATAGTAGAATAACGCAGTTTGTGGACGTGAACAGAATCGAATTAATTAAGATATTGACAGATTATTAACATTATTATTAATATTATTAATATTATTAACATTATTAATATTATTATTATAATATTAACATATTAACGTTTACCGATATACCGTAATACATTATTTATTTTTGATAACAAAAATATATTTCAATAAAATTAATTGATTTTTAAACATCCGTTGAATGCAATTTGTTATTTACACTTTCTATTTACAGTATTTTAAGTTAATTCATATATTATAGTAGGTACTCATTATTTTATATAGATCTTGTGTAATTATTCGCTAAACTTGAGGTAAGTTTTGTTGTAAAATTCGCATTTGTTTCAATCAAATTAATTTAAGTTTTCACTAAGAACTAAAATGTATTACTTCTGCTGTGAAAACACTAAGTGAGATGTAGGTACCTACCTACAAAGATTTCAAGACTTGAAACAGTTTATTACTTGGTCCTTTACACTATCACACTATTTTATAATTAAAATTCAGCATTTAACGAAAAATGTTCAAATTAAATTCTTAAAGAACCGAAAAAAATTATAACATTTAATTTAATATTATAAAATAAAATTCATCCTGCAATATGAACTTACAACTTTATAGTTAATAATTTTTTATTTTTCATCCTTCACTTTTTGACTACTAGATCGTAATATTTAGTATAATTTCTTTACTAAAATATTGCGATGTATTTGTTTATGTTTATAAATGCAGAAGGAACTGAACTAGGATCCTCATTTATTCCTTGAATACAGAATTTTAATTGGTTCAATGTTAATTTTTGAAGTATTTTCAAGGTCTATATCAAGTATTAACATTTTATACAGTATATTTTTGAGTAGATTTTTTTAATGTTGATCTATCTAAATTCAAATTCAAACCTATCAAAATATGTACATTTAGATAATGACCTTAAAAATGATTTTGCAAAAGTATAAAATAAATGTATTATTTAATATAATACTAATATGATTTAGACTATGTTTACAAGTTATAAAATCTTAATAGATTATAATGAATTACAATAATTTTCAAATCATCATAGCTCTCATATCTTCCAAATTTATTATCGTGAGCTATTATTTTTAATATAGAAACTTAACTAATTAAAAAATTATTCATTTAAATTTCTATTTAGGAACTTATATAACCATATAAGTATTTCCAAAAATGTCTACCACTTGAAAATTTACTAAATGAATTGGTGACTAACATCTGAAACAATTAAAAAGTCAACTACAATGCTTAGTAAAGATAGGTAATCTTATTTTTTTCAAAATATGATTCTTGGGTGTAACAACTCCAAAACTCAGTATTTTAACTAATTCATTATAAAGATAAATTTGGTATACTCGTACATGCTAGATGAATCATCCGTTTCATGGTATTATTTCACTTACTTATAATATACTGTAGGAGGAAAAAATTATAAGAGATAAATAACTCACATAGATTGAAAAATTTAAACTAAAGTGTATATTATTACTTTTTATATATAGATGGTAAAAAAAAATATAATAATAATAATCTTAATGTTTATCACATAAAGTATTTAAATTTCCTTGAGAATATTTTTATGCAGTTGTCCATTTTATGACCCAAGCATAATCAGAGAGCAGGGTACTGATTTTGATATACAATTTTTTATTTTATATTTTCATATTATATGTAAATAAATATTGAATATAAATTATAATATAGGTATATTAACATATAGCAGACTCTTAAATTGTAATTTACCATTAAATATATTGTAAATAATGTTATGGATTATTATACTATCAAATCGTGATTATGTTTTATTTTTATTAATGTATTAATAATGATGAGTACAATGATTTATTATAATATTTCACAAATCGAAATGAGCAACTATGTATTATCTAAATTTTAATTATGTTATGGCAAATTATTTAACCTCTAACAGCTATTGGCAGTATGCCGTTTTTGTTTCTATTATTTTGTATATAAGAAAAACTTCTTTATCATTATTCATTATCAAAATGTAATTTGGATGATGTAAATAATGATTATATACTAAAATTGTATATAAAAAATATTTAACAAAATTATTACATAGTTATCATAGTATCTTTGTATTTATGATGTTTGATGTTAAATATGTGGAAACTCCGTTGCACATTAATAAAGTATAATACATGTAGTTAGGTTGAAACTCAAAAAAGAGTGATTTTGAAAGAATAGTATAAAATGTTTTTATCTACTAAAAATGTACACAGGTTATGATAAAATAAATTATGCTAGTTTTTTCTTGTTTTATATTCCGTAATCATACTCGTACTGTTTGACAGTATAATATTGTTAAAGAACGTATAACAGCCGTTATTTTTCATATAAAAATATTCAACATTTTCTAGATTTAATTGAAAGTTGGTATCTTTGTTTTTTATTCTGATTGCTTACATACATAAATTAAAATATTCAATTTACTTAAAAACAAATAATTATTCTAATTTATCTGTCTAAAAATAAGACATTTGAGCAAATAAATAGTATTACAAAATATAATTTTTGAAACAATAATATAATACAGTATAAATATTTTGATATTATTAGGTTTCAAATATTAATCTTGCTCATTATACAGTCAAAACACGGCACATGCTTTATATTTATTTTATGTAGTTGCATATTACACTATATCATCGAATAATATTAATCGTACCATAAATGTTACACAGTATTTAATCATAACATTTTTCTCTGTCAATTTCACATGCAAGAAACTTTATGTCGAGGGTGTATGTTAAAAGCTTTTTGCTTTGAAAACGGATAACTAATTCGGCGTGTAATCGCATATAGGAGAATATATCGTATATTAGCATTAGACAAGCTTGTATAAATTAACCCAAAAGTTTAAATTTCTCTTGTATGTTTGTGATGTAATATTTTATTAAAAACATTGTCGACAAAGTTTGCACAACATTTGAAAAAAAAATGATTATTTATCATCTTGAGGATTCCATACATCATTCCCCCCCGGTGAATTAAATGAAAGATTTATAGAAATCGAGTAACTAAATTGTATAATCTAGCCATAGGTTAGGTTACCATGCCATAGGTTCTTCCACTATAATTGATTATCAATATTTTTAACAAACAATGTTAAACAGCGAATTGGATGCTTTCTTCTAAGTCTTTAGTTCAGTGCACACGACATAAATCGAAAACGTTTTATGTATATTTGAAACATACCACATATAAGTATGTATTACCAAATCCTGTCTCATGATATAGCTGAAAAAATAAACACATAGCCGTTATGCACCTAAATTGCCTATCTATGGCGCCGTCCTATAATAATATTGTTATTAATACCTAATATTTCAATATTTGTTAAATAGTTAAGTTAAAGAGGCATCACACAAATCATTTAGTCAACTACTCCACAGTCAACTCATCTAAAATTCTAATAATAATATTTAACCACTTATTAGCTTTATGTAAATTCGATTTTCATAATTTATATTAAAACACTGTAAATGATATTTTGATTCGAAATATTAGTTAGCAAATAATTAGATTGTCATAACTCATAAAATTCAAAATAATAAAATTAATTAAATACAAATATTTTAAAAATATTTATTTTTGTTAAATATGAGCGTAGACACTTGAATGAATCCCCTTTGTATATTATATTGTGTTTAAATTGCTAAATTAAAAATATAATATTTATTACCCTATAAATATTTAAAGAACAATGGTTTGATTAAAGTTTTTTATTTTTTTAAACAACCACTATGTAATTTTTTTTAATACTTTTTAAACCTATTATATTTACAGTTTATATTACATTATATAGTTTACAGTATTTTATCTGTTTCAAGTACATTCACCCCATCAATCGAAGACTAAAACGTGGTCGTCCTCATGACGTCCTAAATTAGATTATCTTAAATGAAAATTATATTGTAAATCATTCATTGCTTGTAACACTATCCTAAGTCTATTAATGCATATCGCTAATTTGTTAACCTAGTTATTTACTACATATTATGTTAATATTGTTTTTATAAATAGCTAAAAATTGTGTACATCATACCTAAATTTAGATGACTTTGTCAGGAAAACTTTATAAATAATAATTTAAAAAAAGTACACTTGTCTTATCCGACCAATTTTAATATTTATAAATTAACTAAATTTTAAACGCATAAGGAATATAAATCAAATAAATTAAATAAATTACTATTTCCTTAGGTACTTAAAACTAAAGTTGATTAATATTTAAACTATTTCAAATATTAATATTATATATTTATAATATTGTATTGTGTTAAATTATAAACTTTGTAGTACACTGGTACTATTGATTCATAAATGATTAATAATTAACAATCATAAACTTAGTTGATATTTATTTTTAGGGTTAAGGCTTCGACAACTGAGGTCATTAGTCTGGGGAACTGTAGGGGAAGGTACTGTAGGTTTTAACACTTGTGTTTTTGGCAGAATTTGGAATGGGCACCCGTAGGTTTCTGCCATGCCCGATTGGGGGCGGCGGCCTCTCTCTCCAGACACCACGAAATGTCCAAAGAGCGATGCCGCCCGTGACCGAGATTCGAACCGGCGACGGCGTGCGTCGCAACCGACGCCTTAGTTCGCTCGGACACTCCACCCCCCAATTAGGTAGTATTGTAATTTTACATATATTTGTTTGTCTTAAATAACTTAATAAACAATAATTTACTTTTAATATGATAAAATATCAAAATCGGGTATATTTTTGACTTATCCACTTTTTTTTATTACAAGTTAACTACGTTATCTATAGCAGAATTATTATTTTTTACGATAACTTATCAACTAGATTATTATTTATACATTGAATCTATTTCTGTTTAAAATAACTCATTATAAGATTTAGATATTGAATAATGTATACCTAATTGATTTTGAAAGTTTTGTTCAGTGGGAATTAAATGTATATCCTTTCTTTGTTTTTGCATTGGATGAGAAAAGTTTTGAAACTTAATTAAATCGAATAATTATAAGCGTTCCTTAAAAACTATTAATTCGTTGAAAGTTTGACATGACAAAAATCCCCAAAAAAAGATAAAACGCACGCATGCACAAATATCTGATTTAACGCCGCTATCAAACAATATACTTATTAGGAATTAATTTTTTTCTTATTAGTTTTGGTCTTCCTTGTTAGCAACTTAAAATTTGGTTATAATAAAAATCGTGTAATTGTATAATTGCATATCTTACGATGTCTTTACTGTATAACACAGTAGGTATATTTGATGTGAAAGATAATATATAATTAATAAGATAGTATTTTTACACTTTATCGGAAATCATCATTCTATTCTATGACACAGTATAGATACATAAATAAAATATATATTGAATTAAACTCATTTAATTTTATGTCACTTGTTTTACATTTTTTTAATTTAGCAACTGGTAAGGCTAATTGAAGTTTTTACAAAGGATAGAAACATTCTATATTAATCAACGCTTCATTGATAAACTTTTTTGATACATTTAATTGAATTAACGTTTTTTTATTTTTTAACGTACTTCACGTAGACATCTCCTTTACATAATATACAATTATATTTTTAAATAAATCTTATATACAACTGGCATTAACGCGGTACCTATATTTTATCTATCAATATTTCAATTATTTTTAAAATGTTATATTATTTTTATTCTCATAAGATCATTGGAAATGTATTCATTTTTCTATTGTATTGTAACACTTTGCAAACATATCGATGGATGAAAAAATTTCTCTAGAAATGCTTTTGCACCTAATCGCGTATAAAAAACTTGGCACGTGAATATTATTCGAGTGAGGTTGGACGCCAAGTAAACAAGTGTAGGTACACCAATATACTACGTATATTATACTTTTTTTAAAGTATGGAAACAAATATTGCCAAAATAAAATAACAAAGTACAGTTTCACGTCATCTTATTTACATCATACAGTCATACGATCCATCAAAATGATTTATGAATTATCATAAAAATCGTTGTTTTTTCGTAGTTTAAATAAAACGTACCTATCCAACAATTTTTATATCACAAGCATATTAAATTAATATTTTTCAAGAGTAGGTGGGTAGTTAATTTTACGTTATAGTTAAATTATATATATAAAATTTATATTTTATGTTTAAATGTCAACTAATTGGCTGATGCCATATGAGTGCAAAGCAAAACATTAAAATAAGTATTTATTATTACTAGGTAATATTTTGTAATATCCGGAGACTTAATCAAACAATTTAAATTAATAATATATTTGATGGGAAACTTTGAATAATCTATAATGGCTATATTAACTTTAGACAAGAAACTGAATCGAAACTATATGTGCAATGTGCATGCTTATATTAACCTTTGAATATTCTAGTCACATAATATAAAGATAAAATATTCATAAGACAAAAACATTATTTTTAGTGCTATTTTAAAAATTAAAAATATCCATAAGACAAATCGTGAATCCATAATGTAAGAAAATGTAAAATATAGCTACATAATAGTATTATCATTACTAAAAATTGTAGTACATGTTTGCATATAATATATATACTAAAAATGTTATTAAAACATTACTGCGCGACTGCAAATGAATAAATATTAAGTAATTTGATACACCCATAATATTCTACTATTTTCTGTTGTTATTTTTATACTTTTAAGTTTTAACTACGCTATAAAAAAATTGAACATTTTGAATAATCATTTCATAAAGTCAAGTATATACTACAGAAAAATGTGATGTTTTAATGATTTTGTTCATAGCAAAAAATTATTCGCCTTAGCCTGTTTACAATTAAATTATAACATTTTATAATATTTTGTTTACCTATTTACTGATTAAACAATAATATTATTATTCAATAGTGCCTCAACCGCCGTTAACTCAAATCTTTACACCTGGCCTGAAAGGTCTGGGATTTTATATCACAGACATTTAAAATAAATTCATGTTAATGCACAAAACAAATAATAATTCATTATGACTATTTACAGTGTAACATTATTATTAAACACTATGATTAAATATATGAACTATACAAGTATTTTGATAAAAATTAAATGTTTTTATACAAATTTTCAACAGCCAACTCAGTGGCGTTGCCAGAATTTTACTTTGGGGGGAGGCTAATAATTTATGATATAGGGGAAGCTTAACTAGAATTCCTCATTAGTTCTAATGCTGGTTCTGTGGGTATATAACATTTTAGACTTTTCAGCAACCTATTCATACAAATTACGATTTTAATACATGGTTGCGTAAATACATCATAGAACACTGAAAGCATTTCGGTGTTCATAGTTCAGCTATTTTCTTAACATTTTAAAGCACTTCTGACGGGACATGAGCCTATAATAATATTTTTTATTTGGTAACTATTCAGAAATCTAATTTCGAAACAAGTTAAATGATTATTATTCAATAAAAATGATCTTTAAAATTAGCACTAAATCTATCGGGTTTATAGCTGAGAAGGAATACTGAATAGATAAAAAAAAAGATTTTTATACTAATAGCTATATAACACAGAAACTATAATATAAAACATAATAAAATCTAAAAATAATATTTAAATAAACTATATACATATACCTGCTATTTTTTTTTTTTTTTATATATATATAGAATCTTAATACTTTACGAATAGATATGTAACATTAAATTATTCAGATTTATTATTAAGAAATAAAAAATAATAATCGTTATTCAAATGTAGAAATAATTTTCAAAACCAACATTTGAAATGAAAACTATCGACAGTTTATTGTTTAGATTTTTAGTGGAACAAAGATGTTATTTTCACGAAATTGTTATACCTAACTATTGCGTGCAGTTACTAATAAATTACATTTTTATATAAATCGCTTAATTAATTAAATATAAATTGTAATTAAAACTGAATTAATTAATATATAAAAATGGGATTCCCTCCGAGTCTGAACAGCTGACAATTCGTAAAATGGACATTTCGTTGACAATAAAAAAATTAATTTAATATTATTCCGATTGTTGGGTACATGACAAATTAATTACACCCAAAACTAGAGATTACAGTCACATTCAAATTTTACTTTACAAATTAATCCAATTTCAAGTATATATACTTCCATTCAAAATGACAACCGCAAATAATGAAAAAATATGTTAATACCAGTATACTATTATAACTTATTAACCTTAATACCGTTAAAACTATAACTGTCATCGTTAACATAATAATTATAATGTGAGACGTAGTTATAAACAGCGTAATACTATGCGGCACTTACCTACTCATTTTAATGGGAAAACTTAATAAATTTAATCCACTGCTTAATCATTATTTATAGAATCTAAAATTGTTATTACTAATAAGGCATACTAATATTTTTTTAAGGTATTTTACTTTTTGTTTCTTCTGCAATGAATAAATATCATAATTTCCAAAAGACACTCGAATTTATTTTGTTTTTGCTATTATAATATAATACTATATTGATCGTCTCAATTTCATAACGCATTATATTTTTTTTTTTAAGTTTACTACAAATAATATAAAAATGTCTATGAGGGATATTTTCCAGGAAAAAATCTTTTGCTTGCACCTTTTTATTTAATATAAAAAGTATTCACAGTTTTCTAGTTCAAAACAAATATAAATTCAAAGAAGTCACTGTAATTCTTAAAGTTAGTTAAGTATTGAATAAAATCAAACTAATATTTTTATTTTGAAACAAAACTAATACCAACGAGACTATAAGATATTATTATAGTCGTGAAACTGGCTACTTAAAACTGAAATAGAACAATACTCCAAAAATTATGTAACTACCTGTCCTACCTAGCGATCTAACAATCACGTTACTCAATAATGAATTTTAGAGACTAAAATAATCGAGAACTTTTGTGAAAATGTTAATTAAATCATCACTTTTCATCGCCTAATTTAAAAGTCTGAATCGTTTAAGTAATTTCAAAAGGTTAATTGTAAAATTTTATAATTTGTTTAATCATAATATCGTTATTCACAATTATGTCAGGACACGTTGCTCTAAATATATAACCAAAAAAAAAAATATATATATATATATATATACATAATATCGTAATCTAAAAAAATATCAACTGTTTCTTCCTATGTGTAATAATTAAAAATACAATTTAAAAAAAAATAACGTATGTTATTTTAGGTTTTTTTTTTAGATAAAATATCATACATTTTATATTATTATATCAGTTTGTCATAATTTTCATGACAATAATAGATTAGATAGATCAGTGAAAATAATAAAACTATTGATTTTTATTCATTCTTCATTAATTTTTTTCTTATAAAACATATATTTTGAATATTATACGAATAACATACAATATGAATCATTTTTGTTTTTATCTACCCGATATACGCATTAGTACTTAGTACTTACATCATATGTGTAACGTAAGCAGAATGGAATATCGTCTATAATAAATTGTTTTATTGTCGTTATATCAAGTCTTGTGCACATATGTATAAATATTAAAATATCCAATATAGGGTGCAGGGTCACGGGAAGTTTGCCATTTTCCTGTTAGATTAACGCAATATAACGGAATAATTCGATGGCCTACCCTGTATTCATAAATATTATAATGTTTATATATTGTAAAGAAGCTGACACAGTATTTTCTACCCTCGCTTTTTATTTCGTTTATCCCACACATATTATCATCGTTAAAGCTATTAGTTTTCTAGGCGGACCTAACTCATGCACGATGTCACAGTATGTAAGCTGTATCACGCGAATACTGTCATATTGTGCTTTTTAAAATTTACAAATGAGTGTCAAATACCCAAATACGTTGTGTCAGTTTTTATACTAACCTTATACTATTTTTATTGAAGTTCGAGCTATATTGATCGGTAACCTTCTGTATCTTCGAGAGGCTAATTGCAAAATGATCAGTTTGTTGTTGTTTTATTTAATATAATATATTATAATATATTATATCATATAATTTATATGTAATGTTGATAAATTAGAAACATAAAAATGAATATTGTTTTTACTCTTTACATGACATTATATTTTAAGACATTTAACATTTTTAAGTATACAATTATTATTCGAAACAGCTGAACTTCACTTGTCATCTAATTTAAAATAAATAATGCGAATTTATTTTATTTTAAGAATATTATATATTATTATAAGAAGATACATCATTTTATCTATTAATTTAATCATTTCCTCTTCCTGAATACTTAAAATAATGAAACTAGCTGCACCATTCCATACATAATAAATAACATTTTCTGTAATTCATAACCCAGCACTTATATAGTTATTATAAGCATAACTATCATGTGTTAATACTTGGAAGTGCTTAATAGGTAATTAAAATCCATTGAATTTACTGATTTTTTGAGACAGGTAGCATTACATAATTGAATGTTAGAATAATAATTAACTAGCTGAATTAGTTTTTTTTAGACAGTGTTCTATAAGATGGAAATTATATTTACAGCCACAAAAGTTAACATGTACTTACTTTTTACACAACAAATACCTTGTTTATAGTTTTATATTTTAATAGTTTTAATTTTACTTTTAACTCCAATAATATTTTAGACTTAAGTATGCCCTGCGTGGATATTAAAAATTAATATTTTCTACTTTGAAACTAGTTAAATTAACCAATTAAAGCAAAATTTATATTGTTAGTATTACATTTTTTCGATTTTAGTTTAAATTTCAATTCATATCTGCTCAGTTATTTTTCCTTACAAATTATTAACCTTTTTACAGCCTCGAGGTTAAGTTGTTTAATATATTTAAATGTATTTCAAAAGGTAATAGGTATTAATATACATAATATATGAATAATGAATATACTTATACTTATATATTACATAGGTAAATTGGATATAATATTTAAAAAATCTCGAGAATCGTCAGATTCAGTAATAATAATAAATCAGTAAAGGGCAAAAATATTAATTTAATCCATGTCAATTTTAAACATACCTACTCCAAACTATATGAATACTGGATAGTTATGGATAACTATTACCTACGCTAATATAAAATGTACAATCTATTGGGTATGATGATTTAAATTTGAAAATAAAATACTTTCAATTTCAATATCTTGAATATTTATCGTGAGTATATATGAAAAAAATTGTAGTATGTCAAACAATTTTAAAAGTGTAACTAGTGTAAGTTCAATTATTTAATATTGGTTTCGTCCTATAAAATTTAATGGTAGCTATAGGTAGGTACTTAAAGTTTTTTCTTGTAATATAGGTAGATAAGTCCCTTATCAGTCCACAACGTATAATCATACTATTGGTAATAGAGACTTGACTACTACCATGAATATACAATTTTATGACATCGCCCATAGATTGTGTTTACCGAACTCGAGCAGTAGATATTTTGAGCAATTACTTACCCACATTCGACTACTTAAATTTATACAAATAAATATTAAATAAGCTTATTTTATTGTATTCTTATATTTCGGTACCTATTAATGGCAAAGTGGTTTTTATACAACGCCACGTCAGGTCCAGTTTAAATTATGAGCGGAAAATAGGAGTAAAGAAGTTCACCATAGTTTTGTTCAAACGAAAAATGTTCGCTCTTATTGTCGTGAAAAAAAAAATTACAAACCTCTGTGCGTTCACAAGATAATATATTATATTATATATTATATAATATGTTTATATACTATATACCATCATATATATTATATATGTGTGTATACTATAGTATACGCATATAACGCTCTTTTCGTTTTCGTCAGACATTTATATAATACCTCACATTTAAGGATAAGACGGATAAAAAAAAACATAAATCGCAGAAGAAGTTTCGTAAGGAGTTTTTAATCGCCAACATTTTTCATTTGCTACACAGATGCGTATCTGTAAGTTTGTGGACTTTGCGTTTAATGGCTTTCGTACCTATACATCAAATAATCGATTATAGGTACGTCACACACACATTATACATGCATATAGGTATCGATGTGTAGGTAAAGGTTAGTGTTATAAATATAAATAATGTAAAAACGTATTATGTATTTTGAATAGAATTTTATAATTACATAAAACAAAATACAACAACTTTATTGGTGTAATATTGAAGAAAAGGCACTCGTGTCGTATGCTATCTACCGTTATCTACGTTATCTACGTTATCTACCGTAATCCGTATTGACGGTGTCGATATTATATTTCTATATATATTATATACATTTATAATTCCTTTAGGATTACAAGGTATAAAAAATACATTTTTGTAAAAAAAAATAAATAAATATGAACAACTAGAGATGTGAGTTTGTATTATACAGTGGTATAAAACTGTATAATATACAAGGTATTATACGTATGGTATTAAATTATTTTATACAGACGGTATACAAAAAAAAATTAAGGCGTTATTTTTAGTTATTACCACAGTTATATTTACGATTTATTATTATTAATTTTTTAGTAGTACCTATAGAACGGATCTCCAATAAAATACAGTATTATTATAAAATTAAAAATATAAAATATAATTGTAATCATGTTTATTTAGCATACAGGTGTTAAAATTACTTAAATCAATTTATTGTACTATTATAATATTGTAAATTTAGGTACAATGAGATAGTAGGTATAGGTATAAGATATAACTATATAATATATAGTTTTCTATTTATTTTTATTTGAAAATTAAACATAAAAAAACAGATACCCTCTAATACCTATATGTTTACTTAAACATTTAAAAAAATAAACAATTTAGTTATATAATTTTTTTCTAAATTTCTTACATTAAATATAAGTACTTAGTATTTAGGTTTTTCATGGGGGGGGGGGGGGGGGGGGATATACGCCACTGCATACAAGAAGAAAAAAATGTTTAACTAAAAAGTTAGTAGATATATATATTATATATGTATGCTAGTTGGCAGATAATAAAGTTTATTTGATATTTTAAGAATATAATCTAGTATGACATGTCAATTGTAAATTTAAATTTTAGTTATTTCTTGTCACTAGGTATATGGACATATGGTACCATCATGGTTGCATGACTAAATATTAATTTGGTGAATTAGTTCTAAAATAATTCTAGTGTTATTATTTGTTTTTTTTTATGTTTTCTGACCTTCTAGCCATTTTTTCAATTAATCTATTTAAAAATAATGCATATTTCATAATTAATAATGGGGTTATAACCTTTGCTAAATTTCCTATAATTTAAGGTAACGCAAGGTTCTATACGGTATAATACGGTATTATACAAAACAAAAATAAAATACCGTAATGTAACATCTCTATGAACAACTGTTAAAAAACAGGCTATTTAAAATAGGACAACTCTGAACCAACAGTCATTGAGCAGGTTAGTAATTTAAGTTTGTAGATTTGTATATATGATTTTTTTGGTAGATAGCATACGACATGTGTGCCGAAGAAAACAAAAATAATAGAATTTTTTCAAAAAAAAATAGATATATTGTTATAACTTATATTAAATATATTATTTATTGGCATTGTCCACGTGGTTATTAGCATGGACGGATGAAAGGGTAGTAAGCGGCAACCTGTCCAGAGGTCATGTTTTTCTAAACCATGTTAAGTTTTATAAGAGACACCTACGTATACGTGTTTACTCAGCGGTAAACGAAAAACAAAATTAATTTTTCATATTATTCTTTGATTGATAACATTACAGTCGACATTACAACAATAAGAGTAAGTATACGACACCGCTATACATACTATAAATAACAATGAATCATAGGTATAACGTATAAGTCCTCATTAATCTTTCCATATATAATATCACCTCGTATGCCATAATACTATATCGTATACCTGCTTCAAAAACAACATATTATTAATAATATCGTCATTGAAGCAATTTCGAGGAACGGAGAGGTTCTTTAGCATCCATAAATCCCTCAGCAATGTATTGAAGTCGTTGACCTGTCGCGTAGCTATGCCATACATAATATTATTTACGGTTGGCCTTAAGAGGATGTCAGCGCACGATTTGTTTTCTCTTTTTGGCTCACTCGTAACATAGACAAAACACATATACGCAGAATCATTTTTTCTATATCTTGAAGTAATTTTAGAGTAAAACCTCTCATTAAAAAAAAGATAGAAAATAATATTTTTGAGGGAATGACATATCGATTTGTCTAAATATTGTCTCTAAATAATTTAAACATTATTTAAATGTACAGTATTTTTTTGTTTATTTTGAAAGTCGAATACAAAGTCAAATATCAATAAAATATAAAATCAATATGTCATTCCCTCAAAAATATTATTTTTTATCTTTTTTGTAATGGAAGGTTTTACTCTAAAATTACTTAAAGACATAGAAAAAATGATTCTTCGTAAATGCGTTTTGTCTATGTTGCGCGTGGGTCAGAGAGAGAAAACAAAAAATAGTGCGTTGACATCCTCTTAATTAATAATAGGTATTGTGTATAAAAGGAACAGAGCCATTTTTTCAACATTAAAATCATTGATTATAAATATTATTGTATTTACATTTAATAATCAATAATTACCTACGTTTTATGAATGGTGTGATGGTGAATTTGACCATTGCAGTGTACTCAGTGACAGCCGACAGGTATAAAATAGAGCCATTCAGTAACCTAGCAGCGAAGTTACCATTAAAATAGTGTAGTGATATACTGATATCTATCCAGTATCGATTGGTGGCTCGACATGAAGATCAGAAAATTAAATCGAAAAACGTACATTGCAGCGGTTTCTATCTTCTTGTTCGAGTAGCGGTGACGGGCGGTTTTTGGAACAAGCCTACAAATGTCATAGATCCGGTGGCAAGTATTAAGTATTAAGTATTGTTGTTTTGATGTCTACGTCTGTGATAAGATAACATTCAAATAATTACCGCTTGAATTTAAATATTATAATCATAATAAAATAATTAAAATAATAAAATTGAGTATTGTAATTTTTATGACTTAAATCTTTATATTTTACCTATAAAAAATAATAAACACCAGAATCATAATAGGTATTGTAATAAGTCCTATAAAACTAATAATAATAATTATTATTTATTTATTATTAATGAATACTACCTGTAAAAATGTCACAGCATAAACTTCGTGTATGAACAAAAGTTCACATCCTTTAGTGAATTTCAAAAATGAAAAATTAATGAAGAACAAAAGTATTTTATTCAGTTTCCTGTGGATATGTCATGTAATACAAAAACAATTAGCGTAAAACAATAGATATGTCATTGTTCAGGATAAAAACGATTGAAAACTGTACCCAAAATAATTTCAAAACTGATAAGTTCTAAAAAATTAGGTGATATTTGCCGCGCGCTTATAAAATATAAAAACTTCTAAAAACGACGGAATGTGTTCGGTTGTGTATATGGTTACAAAACAATATATTTTGATGGTACGCATTGAACTAATCCAAATGATTTTATTTTACATACATTGTTAGTAACAGATGTAGACCCCAATGATTACCCAGTTGCCTTTTTTCTAACCAATAGAAACGACGAAGTGGTAATTAGTGTTCTGCTTAAAAAATCAAAGATCGATTAGGTACTATGTCGCCAAAAACAATTAGTCAGATTTCCAGAGTTCATATTTTAACAGTTGGATAAAAAAATGGGTCTTGTGAACATGCACTATTTTGCAAGTGACACGTGCATGAAGCCTGGCGTAAAAATTTGTCCAAAATAAAAAAAAGAAAGTTATCGTCACTAAAATGCTATATGGTCTATCTACTGAATTATATATAGGAATATTTCAAAATAAACTACTCACTTTTCTGTCAAGCAATGATGCCGATCTTCAATAATGTTTTTTGTATTATTTTTTTTTAAATATTATGGCCAAAATCAACAGTTTTGGGCATACTGTTACAGGCAGAATGCCGGCTGTAACACAAATATGAACTTATAAAGTTTCCATAGAGTTTTAAAAGAAAAAAATTATGTGTAGATCCAAAGTCAAAAGCGTGTAAGATTGTTTGTGCTACTTGGAGGAAATGAGAAATATTTAATTATGAAAGAAAATGAAGTACAAAAAAAAAAAACAATCTCGTTTTAAACGTACCAATAAATTGAAATATCTTCGTGCAAATCATAAAAAATTGGTTATTTAATTACATTTTCCAATTTTTGTTTTTTAGATTTATACAACTTAAGACACGAAATATTAAAAGAAATTGAGCAATCGTTGATTTTAAAAAATTAATTCAAAAGAAAAATAATTACAAAAAATTGGTTACACACATCCATTTTTCGATCACTGCTTCACAAATTGAAACTGTACCATTGAAGCAAAAAAATTAAATGGATAGGGGTAAAATGAAACCTCAAAAGAGAATTTTCGACGTAGGTCTACATTGAATTTGCATTCCAATTTTCAATACATTCATGAATTATATATATTTTTTTATTACAGGTATCAAAAAACAAGACAAATAAAGAACACTAAATGTTCTAATAGTTTAAGAATTTATTATTTAATTAATTTTTTAATTATTATGTACAGCAAAAAAAAACAATTTTTTACTATAATTAATTATATTATTGACTTATAGGTACACTTGTTAGGTAAGGACCGAATAATTTAGATTTAAGTTATAAAAATTACAATACTCAATTTTATTATGATTATAATATTTAAATTCAGGCGGTAATTATTTGAATGTTATCTTATCACAAACGTAGACATCAAAAATCGAAATAAAATTTACAGCATAGAGTATAAATATCACAGAACAATTTATAGAGGAGCCGTTCGATTTTGTATTGAGGTGAAAGAGGTCTACTTGCAGTATGACGTATGACCAGATAACAGGAATAATTGTAGGTATAATGATTGTAATGCATTATTATGCTGTTTTTGCATAATAAATTAATGCACTGTGTATTATTATTATTATAATAGGATAGTTAGTAGTTGTCATGGGCGCTGGGTTTTCCAATTTTCATGGGGTACCCTGAACCCAAAATCCTAAATTATTTAACTTATACTTAAGTAAAAATTCTAATTACCAAAAAAAAAAAATTAAATCAACAAAACATTACTCGTTTATTGATTTCATTTTTGTACATTTTTACAACGCAAGTTAAATAAATTATAAATTATAATATGCAATTAGGTAGGTAGGCAAAAATATTTTAAAAATATGTATATGTTTTATTTATCGCATGGGGTGCGGACACAGATTAATATACTAATTAGTATTTATTTATTCACGGTTTGTTATTGTTTACACTATTATTCAAAATTAGTATTATACTTTTCAGTTTATCACATGTATTAATCAATCAAGCGAATCCGTGAATAACGCGATCTAGTTGAAATCTGGTTGTAAGGTGACACACAATTGGGTTGAATGACCTAACACATTTGTCTTCACAACTATTCTATTGCCGAGATACGATATGGCATCTCTATATTACTCTATGATTTACAGTCATCAGTCGTGGACAATTATTATAATATGCATAGACCTTTTAAGGTTCAGTAATACATAATTGTTCTATGGTAAATTACCATACCGTACTACCATTGGTAATACTTGCCATCGGATCTATGGCATTTGTAGGATCGTTTTCTTCGAGCGCAAACACAGTACAAAAAATTGCTAGAAGATGGCACTGTCGTTATCAACCGCGGACCATGGATCGGAAACGTTCTAGACCGGGAAAATGTTTATAAAAAAAACGATAAATCTGATAAGCCTTAAAAATTGTTTACCGACGTCATGACGTATCATTAAAATCGTTTAGTTCATAGAATACAGATTAGATTGGTTTAGTTCTTCTTCTGTTCTCTGTTGTGATGTTCATTATATTTTACTGACTAGTGAGTTGTGACTTTAAAAAATTTTGGGTCTAGTTTTGCAATTGGCATGTCACCAATTAGTGTTGATAGTATATTATTGTTGCTATTAAAATTAATTTCTTTTATTAGCGTTCAATTGGCTTGAAAACGGTAAGCGGTTTACATAGATTTATGTGTCGACAATTTAACAGTTTTCTTACCATTGTCTTATTTCCAACCATAATTCAATATTAGTTACATTTGAAATACTACAACAGCCGCCATGAGCGACGACGATATTTGGCGTACTTCGAGTTTTCGCCACAATGTGGTCAATAAAATGTATGTGCATAACTGTGGATGATTGTAAGCTTGTAATATCAATCAAATTATTATGTATTTATATTTCTAGTGATGAAGCTATTGCTCAATCAGGAATGCCCACATCAAAGAACAGTTTAGAAATGGAGAATCATGTGTTCATGAAAGCCAAAAGCAAAGTAAGTACCTTCCTAATGTATTTTCTAATTCAATCATAGCCAATTTTAGGTACCTACATAAACAATGTAATGTTCAACAATGCAATTATATTAACGATTTTTTTTTAATAGTTGAATAACAAAGTTAAAGTGCTTTGAATATTTTTATATTTTTGATAATAGTTTGGGATATATTTTATTACGTTTTACATTAGAAATTAATGATTTTGTACACTGAAAAAAAAACTCATGTATCTGTTTTTCATGGTTTAAAAATTTTTATATAACTAATAAAAATGATATAAACTGCTTATTGTACCATAAATCTGAAATCACATAATACCTTCTGGATATGATTACATGATATTAAAAAATATTGCCAATTTAATTATTAAAACACCGTACAAATTAATTTTAACTTATAATATATGGTTGTGTATTTACTTAAATTATAGTAAAATATATGTAAATCACATATGAATAGTAAAATCAACAATATTATTTTTCTTTTATTATGGATACAGAGTAGTAAAACATATTTTCTGAAAAAATATTGGCTAACACTATTAGAATCAATAACATTTCCACAATATATGTTTATTATATTTAAAATACCTACTTAATGTGTTAAGGAATAGTTTTTCCTTTTTACAAATTGAAAAAGGACATTTTAATATCATGTTTATGATTTTATTTCTAGTAGGTAATCTCAATCAAATTAAAATACAATATAACACTTAGTACATAATAATGTCTAGTAATATTTATTACCTATTTAAAATAATATATATTTTATTATTTTCATATTTAAATGGTGTAAGTATGTAATTATTTTTTATCAGTTTATAATGCTCAACTTGATAATAATATGTTACAAATTTACCGTAGAGTAAATAAGTTTAGGTATGTCACTTTTACTGTAACTTTCAAAATTCCACAAATCCCTTTTATTTAAGGGTAAAATATTTTATATTCTGAAAACCCCCAATTTCAAATATTTTCTTTTATTTAATATTTACAATATGTACTTAATTTTATACCATAAGTAAATGAAATAATACATATACTTTTTTTTCACTTGAGTGACATAAGCCGGGGACTATCCAATGATAGAACCCAAAATTATTTAAATACCCAGCTTTAAAAATCTCAATTCTAGTATAATATTTTCAAATGACTGTGTTATATACAGAATACATTTAAATCATTGATCTTATTTATTATAGTTAACTCTTTCATGGTACCTACAATTACAAAACTCAGATATAATTTGCTTAATAACCGTATTGTTTATCAAAATTAATGTAGTCAGAGTACCATGTGATCATTGTCATATTAATAATAGAAGAATATAATAACTTCATTTATTTTTTATTTCATTATTATTATATTTCTTATTAATGTTTGGCATTAAATGTTATAAATTAGTTAGTCTTAGTATTTTGTAGTTTTGTTATATCTTCATGCGCAATTAATAAGCTGTTATTTTATGATTGTTAAAATATAATATTTTAAATAGTAGGTTCTGGCATTAATTTAATTATGAAAAAATAATATGGTTCAAGTGTAGATTATTATCTCAATTATTTTTTTATATTATCATATTATATTATTCTAATGATTTTGTGCGTCCACGTGTTCATCAATAACTGATAATAAATTGAAGTATATTTTACTATTTCATTTTTATTTTCTAAACATTTATGAAATCTCATTATATACTCTTAGACTAGGTATTATTTAATAATTTCAACATTATCTATACTTATTAAGTTCTAAAACTATATAAAATAAAAAAAAGTTATTTATTTGTATGATAGATATTAGTATAATTGTTGTATATACATATTTACATACATAATTTATAGTGTATAATGTGTTTTTGGTCTCACTCAATGACTATAAAAAATATTAGATAGACATTTTAATTGTTATTCGGTCTTTTATTTCTTATTATTATCATAGTAATTAATCTTAATTCTTGCCATACATTCTTTAAAAAGTAATGTAATTTTTTTCAATACTATTCCATTTAATAGAAAATATTAAAAATGAACTATTGCTAATAGTTTGTGTTTAGGTTTTAAAATAAACATGTTCTTTTTTAATTTCTTAAAATAAATTGTATGAATTTTTTATGTTATAGGATGAATACTTAAGCTTTGTTGCACGTTTATTATTACATGTAGGTGGAAGAGATATGAGTAAGTATTATAACATTATGTTACTATTATTTAAAATTAATAATCATTATTTACAATTATGATTTATTTTATAGGAGGTGGTAACCAAATGATGAATATGAACCAAAACCCTGGCCCTGTAAATGCAACAACATGTATGAAGTTAAAATTAAATACAATCAAATAACTATTGTAAACATTTTACATTAATTTCAGTGTTGCAAACATTAAACAATCGACCACAAACCCAAAATAAATTACCTGGACAAATGACAATGGGACCCAGTCCAATGAATCAAGGTCCACCATTGAGACCTGGTGGACCTATGGGTCAAGGACCAATGATGCAAAATCCTAATACAGGTCCTATGGGCAATCAGATGGGTCAACAAGGGCCTCCTATGCCTATGTCTTCAGTCATGGGTGGTCCACCAATGCAGGGTATGCCTGTTCAAATGCCTGTACAAGGGATGCCTGTACAAGGTATGCCAGTACAGGGTATGCCTGGGGTTGTTCCGGGTAATATGCCATCAAATACTATGGGTCGAATGCAACCAAGAAAAGTAATACTGTATAATAATTTAAACATACCATCATGTATTATGATTTGTTAAAATACTAAAAATATATCTAATTTCTATTAAAAAGTTCTAACACTGCGCTCGATAATAGTGTTTAAAACCGATCATTTTCCAACTTTCCTCCCCTCCCCCATCATTTTATCATTTAATTTGTTAGTATATTTAAATTGTGTAATAGATAGATTTACTTGAGAAATTGAACATATTTTATTTTGATTTTAAGTAACATCTAGAGAATATTTGATAAAACAAAAGTCTATGATCTAACTTATTAAGTCAACACATCAAACTCCCAAATACTGAGCTTATTTTTCTATTTTTAAGATCGAGTACTTTTAGACTGTAGTTAATTAATATTTCTAGTGTTATTGAAAGATTGCTTGAAAGATTTAATTTTTCTTATAATTAAAAAAAAAAATAAAAATATGATTCATAATTTACTAATGTTGTAATTACAACCTATTAATTTTTATACGCCAATCTAAACGAGTGACTTATTTATAACATCATTAATACTATATATATTGATGACTGATATTAATATTTATTGTATTTCAACTAGATGCCTGTTGGTCCAGAAAATGTGATGATGATTCCTAATCAACCTGTAGTTGGAGGTTATCCAGCAGGACCACCAAGGTCTGTAGCGAGTAATCAATTTCTTAGCCACAATAGTCCTTCGTCACCTCAACAATCTCCTGTTAATGTTCTTCCATCTAGGTAAATATTTACATTTTAATAAAATGTATTGTTCTTAAATGGCTAACACTAATTGTCATGGAGGGCTATAGTCCTAATGTAGTAGTGATATGACATAAATCTGAATTTCAGGGAACAGAATCCAAATTACAGACTTTTAAATTTTAGTGTTTTATATGCCAATTTCTACGTTTTAAATCAGGAAATTAAATTTTTTGATAACATTTTAAAGTCTTTGAATACAGAGCAAAATTCTTATTTAAAAAATTGTGCTTAATAATTGTTTGCATGTAAGATATTTACTAAGATATTTATTTGTTAATTAAAAATGTATTTGTGTAAGTAGTATTTTAAATATAAATTATTATAAGCTGGTAAGATAATGATGATATGAGTTACCCTTTTGATACTCTGAAATGGAAGTGGGTGTATAACACATTTAATCATAAATTTGATACAATTGAAAGAAGTTAGTGGCTAATACAAACAATTTTGAACTCTCGATACCAGATCCTTATATCCTATTCTACAGCATAGTGGGTTACAGGTTACTACTATGTCACAAAAACATTATTATTTTGAAATTGATTTGAATATACTGGCAATAATCATTTTATTTTACAATATTATAAAGTGTTGAGTAATCAGTTATATAACTTATATATTTATTATTATATAAAATGAGTTTATTAATGTTAATTTGTATGATTTTAGTAATCAAATGATCGGTTCACCAAGTGGTCCTCAATTAACTCCTGGTGGCCAAATGAGTGGACCTATTAGATCAATTGGTATGTCTATTTAAATTAAAGCCGTTAAATTTATTAATTTATTTGAACAAGGTACAAGTTACTTTTATTTTAAGTATCTATTAGATGACATTAACTAAGTGCAAATCCATTATAATTCTAAAATTGGACTACAATATAAATTAAATATTAAAAACAAGTACATATTTTATGATCACATTGCTCAGTACAGTAATATAATTTATAGAAAGTAGCTTCTCTTAATAATCATGTTTGAAAAAATCTAAATAAATGTGTGTATTATAAATTTTTCAAATTAAATTAAAGTAAGCATTATTGTTTTTTGATAATTATAATTTACTTTTAATAATCATCTCTATCAGTCTAGCGGCACCAATCACCTAATTTAACTATGAATAACACCATAGTAGATTTTTATATGGGGGGGGGGGGGGGGGCAAGAGGTCTACTGTTGGATACTGCAGGGCTCAGACTGTGGATCCAGAATTGCCAAATTTTTCTAGATTTTTGATTACAGAATGATAAGTATTTTTAAATAACATGCAAAAAAATTTTAAAAAATTGTTCTTCTTTGTTTATCCGTTATATCTAATTTTGTCCTAATTTTAACTTAAAAATCTATCAAAAAAAACAGTGTTTATGTATTTGGAGCCAAGAAATAAAGAACCATAGTTTATAATATAAGTCTATAACCTAACCTAACCAAACTTTGGTGTTTTCTCAATCACTCTATCTTGTCCCTTGTGAACTGTCGGCAAGCATACTCCCTATACAATAATTTATATATCTATGGATGCAACCGTAAATCAAAACAAATTTTAACAAAAGTCGAAATGAATTAATAAAATATAACTTATACTTTTTGACATGATAAATTTTAAATATTCATGTTAAAAATGTTCAATAATGATTTACATAACTTTGATATATATACAACATATATGTATATATGTGCTATTTATTACCCTTTGTGTGAATTAATTTTTTAGGTAACGTGCCATCACCAGGTAGTTCAGTTCCATCTTTAAACACTCCTATGAACCCATCATCTAATGCTGGTCCAAGTCCTCTGGCTCAGGAAGACATAGCATATAGAGAAAAAGTTAGGCAACTAAGCAAATACATTGAACCTTTACGAAAAATGATTGCACATATGGGGAATGAAGGTAAAATAATAATTTTATCACTATCTACATATTAACTGCTATTATTAATTTAAATCTATTATTATGATAACAATACATTTTTATCATAATAATGAATAATTGTAGATGTTGAGAAATTAAGCAAGATGAAAAAGCTTCTAGAAATACTGTCAACCCCCACCCAACGGATGCCTCTGGAAACTTTGTTGAAATGTGAAATTGCTTTAGAAAGATTAGATTTAAGCAGAGTAATTACCTTTTGTTTATTTCAAACAGTTTTCCAATGTTTCTTTGTTAAAATAATTAAAGTTATCATTAACTTTAGGCAGAAGGTGGAAGTGTGCCACCCCCACAATCATCTACTATGAGAGAGGTGCATCCGTTAATTGAAGTCATTGGGTCAATGATACAATCTCCAAACTTTAATCATACACTCCACAGAACATTTGCTCCTTGTATAGAATTTATGGTGGGCCAAAGACGACCTTTGTAAGTTGTATTCCTTAATTTTAATAATGTTATTGATAGCTTAATTAATTATTAATTGCATTTTAAAGGTCACCACCACCATATGCAGGAAATGAAAATTCTAACGAAGTTCAAAGCATCATACCTAAAGCATTAGAAGGTGAAATCGCTAGACTCGATCAACGTTTTAAGGTTAAAATAAACATTTTAGTACAATGTAACAAATTTTCATGGTATCAAAATATGACATATATTTTCTCACCTAACATTTGATTTTAGGTGTCTTTAGATCCTGTTCGTCCTAGCGGAGTTTCTTGTATCCGCCTGTTGTGTTGGTTGGATGACAAAAATCTGCCTTGTGTGCCCCCAATTAACATAATTGTTTATGAGAATTATCCCCCTGCAAATCCTGCTTGTATAATTTCGTCCAACGACTATGGTGGTACATCATTCCTTATGTGTGTTAAAGATGTGTTTGAATCAAGGATGATGTTGATGCCAGTCCGTTTTACAGTGTCTCATATACTTGACTCGTGGGAAATGAGTGTTAGGCAAGCAGTAGCTCTTCTACTCGATAGCAAAGATTCAATTGCCAATAATTGAACTTAGTAAACCTCATATTTCCTGAACTCAAAATTATACTCATTTTATTTTGTTGTTATTATTGTAATTACTTTTATTTGTATAACCAGCAACCATTAATATTATGTATATTTAATTATTAGTCATTTTTTTTTTAAATCGATGTATAGAAAATAAAGTACAAATATGGGTAAAAAAAATAATAAATTTATGATCAAAAAACTGTTTTAACATAATTATTAGTAAAGTGTTAAAATTCAACACATTTTTTGTAAAACCAATCTGCAGGTGATGTAAACTTCAAATGTATTATTTTTTTTTTTTATTGGAATAAAAGGCTTCAACATCACAGATCATTAGCCTACTAAAAGTAATTTTATGTGGAGACATTTCTCCCATATTTTTTTATATTTTAAATTTCTATCTTTTAGTCTCTTTTACTTTTGTGGTTATAACCACAATAATTAAGGGTAAAACAAGAAAAATTATATTATTTCAGCAATATTTCGGTTACTAAGTTATATCAATATTGTTTTGTATTGTAACTTTTGTTGTTAATATAAGCTATTTCATCATTGTTTTGCCCATATTTGGATCTCTTTCAGTACCGGATCTAGGGGGGGGGGGCGATCCAAGGCCCATGCCCCGGGCGGTTATCATAAAGGGGCGCAAATTTCAAATTTAAAACTCATCATTTTTATGATTTGGTGACTTAGGGGCGCTAATATTATGTTGTGCCCCGGGTTGCATAATTTGTAGATCCGGTACTGATCTCTTTTATTATATATTTATTTATTTATTTTTCAAAAATATGTATTTTTAAATTGTTGATTTATAGTAAGGAGTAAATAATTGTTTCAAAATAAAATATATGAATTTTGATACTTAATTTACCAATCATAATGACTTTTTCTTTTCCATAAAAGTGTTCATGATAATCTCTAATTTTTTATTTCAATTCAATTTTTTTTATTTAAAGACTGCATAACCAAAATGTAAACCTAGGACATAAATGTGAAAAACTCATATAATTAAAATAAATTGATTATAATCATTCATACCATTATTGTCATTCTTTAAAATTGTCTATCTCTGAGATCTGGGAAGCAATGAATGTGAAAGCCCAATGTTAATTGGATCACAAATTTAGTTAACACTAATTTGATAGGCTCACAGCAAGATAAGCTGTCTTTGAAATATGTATTGGTTTAAGCACTTCAATTTATACTTTATATTTAAGCTGAAAGATGTTAATTTTTATTGAGGCAGTTCACTTAATACTGAGTAATGTATAGTGGTGGTTCTTTTCACAAAAGTTTCAACAACGGCTGCAAATATTTTGGTCAATTATCATTAATTATACATTCACACCTTATGGTTAGGTTTTTGGTTCAAAACTGATTGTTCGAGACCAAGGAATATTGCGATGACTTGGTGAAATGCGTCTGTATAGCAAGATTTTCAAGAAGAAAAATAAGATTTGTGTAATCTTATCGATCATGGTTAAAATATACCACCTTGTTATCGACAAAGAATAGTTACATAACATAGAGTAAACTATATACTGACTCGTATCAAAATCTAAGTTGTGATACGAGTTGTTAATAATCACTTGTATACTGTTAGTGTAACTTGAACGCTTAAAATTGTTCTGATATGTATCGATACACTCCAAATCTTCCCCAAAATTCATATATATAAATGAATTTGCGATTCGAATAACCAACGCTTATTGATGCAGGAGCCCTTTAATTGATTATTTTGTTAAATACTAAACTACAAAAGAATCTTTAAAATACTTAATAAGTGTCCACTTATGGGTACCACTTGTTTTAATCTAATTTGTTTTTTTGCTTCTTGATATTCCTTTGCTTTCAGACACCCATGTAGTGTGTAACCTCCCTATTTGAATAGTTTTTACTTTTTTTGGTTTTAATTTGTTCGTCTGCAAGCAACCACATTCTCCAACTAATTTTTTTTCAATAATTGAACTCTAGTTGTTCTTTTAATATCAATATTTAATACTTTGGAGCATTGTTTTATGTTTTATACACAAATTTAAGTTTAACCTTAACTACAGTTGATTATTTTGTATAAATTGCTCAAATATTGACCACCAGGTGAGCCCTGAACATATGATACCTAATTAGTAATTAAAATAATATTTTGTATCTTTTTAACTAGTTATTTATACTTTTTTTAGAGTAAATATGTTTTTTTGCTAGGTACAGATATTTAGATTTTCAAATGCAAATTGACAAGAAAAAATTATACCTACATTACTATTACATAATATATATATATATATGAGTTATAAATTTACTTAGAAGTGGAAAATATCTAGTTTACTGTTATTTTTTGAGTATCTGAAGTATGAATTTTATCAAAGCTCTTCAAAATCAAAAAAATATACACAATTTCTTTAGTTAGAATTTTATAAAAATGTCTTTTTACGCATATCCTTGATTTAAAATCTTATATTATATATTTTTTACAGTTATTTATAATTTGTATTAATACACAACTGCATACCTGTAATTAATAACTATAGTATAAAATATAAAATTATGCATAAAAGTATGTATATTAAATAAAAATAAATAGCAAAATACAAAAAAAATAATTAAAGTCTTGTATCTCATTTATATTACAGTCACTTTTAAAATAAATATTACACTTTTGAAAAATATATTATTCCTTTTTAACAAACATTGCATACACTATGCATGTCTTAAATTTAATGATATTATATTATTTACAAAATGTAATTTTCTTATGATCTAGAAGGCTTAAGTAAGGTTATAAAAAATCAGTATTCCATTTCGACTACAATAACATACAAATTGAAAATAATTGGGAATATGATAATATTATTACATTTTTTTTTTATTATTAAATAATATTAACAAGTAGTCTGACCTTGGTTCCTTATTATCTTATAGACACAAGACATATCTTAGACACTCATTATTTAGGGTTAATGATATATAATAAATTTTCTATTGTAAATGAATATAAATAATAATAAAATAATATTAATTAATTAAGTGAAAGTAATAAAATATCAAACAACGATATTAATTTCAACATTTAATATCCAAAATTAACTTATTTTTTTGAATAATAATTATTTATAAATTATGAACACTTAATTGATAAAAATAATAAAAATTATTCATTAATTAATGATTTAATCACAAACATAAAAAAAAAACATCTTATAAAGCATATTGCAATAGGAAAATAATTGTTTAATAAATGTGGTTAGGTCAACATTAAAAAACAAAATAAAACAAAAATTAATCTATCTCTGAGTCTTTGTTCTATAGTACTATTTTACATTCAAAATCTTTTTTAATCACATAATTAGCAACAACTACAGTCCACGCATGACCATCAACTATTTTACAATACTTAACATATGAATCCATATTTGAATCTCGATTTACCATAAAAATAGTATTGTGCTGAGGCTTACATGCAAATTTCTAAAAAAAAATTTAATTAATTATAAAAATTTAATCTTAGTATAAAATAGTATATGTATAATAGTATTTACCGGTGTTAATGTATTTTTGATTTCAAATACATAATGTAGATCATCTTTATTGGCATCAGACATTGTACCAAAACATTGACTAAAAAATAAATAGACACTTAATACATTAAAACCGTCTAGTCCATCGTTTCCACCTGATACCATATAGTGTCCACCATGCCATCTTTGCACTTCAATATTTACTGGAATTAAAAAATTTCACCATTAATAATAAAAACAAAAATAGTGTAAATTGATATTTAACAATAACTTTCAATATTTAACTTACCAGCAAGAAATTCCAGACCTGTGCAGTCTTTAAAAAATTGAAACATGCGTTGAGTTTTTAACAAATTAACAACAGATAAAACTGAGCCTGGCAAATCTTTTAAATCTACATATTTGTAATGCCTAAAATAATAATAAATATGTATAAATGTCTAAATAAATAACACAGACTAAACATCTACCTTTTGTTTAAAGGTCCTCTGATTTTCCAATTCATGCCATTGGAAAATATTTCATTGGATAAATAGTCTACCATCTTACGTGTGAAGAATCCCTCGCACATTATGAAACCATCTTTTTTGAATGTTTCTTTAATAGCTTCTCTAAATAATGGTTTTTCAAATATTGATTCGATGCATTTTTTGGTAACTTTATCACACTGAAACACAAATTGTTATTAGTAAATACTAAAATCAGACGAACTTTGGCAGTCAAAGCAATAAACAGTGTGCAGCCATTCTGTAATGTGTTGCATAATATCTTATCAATTAACTTTTAAAAGGACACCATACCCCATATGTGTTGTCTTTATATTACCGACATATAACACAGAACATTTTACATGCTGAATAATTAATTTACAAGGTAAAGTTTAATTTTAAAGAAAATTGACTTATTACCAAATTTAGAAGTTAGAATACTGTCTAATTGATGTCGTAAATTCTTTTAATATACTTATTTAATTTTAAAGCGAGTTATGGGCAGTAACGGATTGGAATAAAATTCGGCCCGGAAAACCTATACCTAAACCGGCCCTTTATGAAACAAAATATACTCAAATTTAGTTACACAAATATATTTATATATTTATAACCAATTAATACATTAATTCTTTAATAAATGTTTTAGAGGTACTAGCTATAATAGTAGCTACTTTATTGATTATGTTATCTGTGTCTATATTATAAAGTACTTATTTTTTGACGTACATTAACATAAACGCCTATTTTAGATTTCGATAGTCTGTTTTTAATACATTTTAATATCTAAAATGTTCACTCACATGCTACCTACGCAAAACGCAAATGGTATGAATCAATATTTATAGTGTATTTAAATAATTTATAAAATATATATGTACCTGAGTTGATGGCAGTGTTAAAAGATATTTGTACGCCAATCCTAAATTACTATAAGTCCATGCTACACATGGTTTAAATTTATAACCAGGGCTCGTAAGTTCATGCATCCGCATGTTTTTTCTGCTACACAGGAAAACATGCTAACTGAGATACAAATCCGTTTCATAACAGTAGTAACAATAATATAAAGTTTAATAGTGCATGTTTTTGCATGTTTTGGGTGTTAAGGTATATTTGGCATATAGTCGATTTTTTAGAGTTGTTAGCGCATATTATTTCATAAAAAAATTTTTTAGACAAATATTTGAAAAGTTTCTTGTTTCTTATTTATTTCACCGTTTACAAAATGATAGTATTTCTATTTATTACCAACCTATTATTCTCCTGTGACTACCTAGAATAGTCGAAGAAATCCAAGACACATTTACAAAATTAGAAGGACATCACGGAATTGAAATTAAAAAAAAACTAAAATATGTTTTCGACAAAAATATCGGGTACAACATAATTTGTAAAATGTCAAAAGTTTTGAGTGGCGTAGAAGACAATATTGCAAATTTAGATCTACCTGATGATATGACTGCAAACGATTTATTGTACTTCAAATATGTACCACTTACTTCAGCAGATGTAGAAAGATCTTTTTCTATGCTCAAAAACTTATTGATAGGCAATCGCCGATCTTATAAGTTGGAAAACATAAAAAAAATGCTAATAATACAGTGTAATTTCTTAAGTAAATATAATTTTTATAAATATTATACAAATATATCTCAAAATGAAATACCTAATATTAAATTCCAAATTTTTTAATTGTAGGTGCAGAATAATGGTGTACAAAAATTAGATAACAAAGACATATTATCATGAACTTCACAAGTACCTATTCATTTTTTTTTATTTTATTAATTAAATGTAAAAAATTAAAATTAATAAAACGCTTTTAAAATTAATGGATATATTCTTATTATTTTAAAATTTGCTCATGGTTTTTTACATAATGCATATTTTCAGTTCATTATTTAATAATTTTAGGGCATATAAATGCATATTTTCGAACTTTTAAGTGCATATTTTGCTAATTTTTAGAGCATGAATGCATGCTTATTTATGCATTTTTCAGTGCATGAACTTACGAGCACTGTTTATAATTATTATATTAAAATCTGTTATTAAAAAAAAAAAAGTACGACCCAGTAGCCTGTCCCGTCGGCCCAATCAGGCACCTGGTCATGGGTATTATAAAAGGTACAAACAATTGACTATATTTGTCAAGATGGAAACACATGCAGATATGGTGTCCACTTAAATAAACATCAAAATCATGCCCATGATTAATACAAGTACAGATACTTTTATAACTTATAATTAACAAGAACACAATTCAGATATCAAATACAACGAACAATTCAATGAAGAAAATTCTATAATACTTTCATATTATCTCCCATTAAATATAAACTCTCCCAAGTTGGAAGGTTTCTACCCGGGATGGAAAACGTTTTTAATTTTTTCGTTTTTGTTTATTGATTTAAAAAATGTCATTTTTGTTTAACGTTTTTAAACTTTTTTGTTTATTACGTTTTAGATTAACGTTATTTTTCAATATCGTTTTTGATTAACGTTTTTAAAAACGTTATTTTCTTATTGTTTCCAAATAACGTTTTTGATAATCTTTTTTTTATATAATATATTCTTATAACTTATAACTGAGTTATAACTTTCAAGTTATAATTGAAACGCGCAATATAGAAATGCACTTAAAAGTTAAAAATTCAAATTAATTATACTTAATATTTAAATTTTAAATCAAAATTATAATTTATATACATTTAAGAAAATTAAAATTTCTGATTTAAAATTAAAATATTTTTAAATTTTAAAAGTGCATTGGTAAAGATTAAAAACCAAAAAGTAATGACTTAAGTCTTAAAGACTATAATGAAACACTATTTCAGGTTTCTAGAGTAAATAATAAAATAAATCCAGAACTCAAAAATAATTAAATAATTAAATAATGTATAATACTACAATTTAATTTCGTTTTACGTTTTTGTTTTGTTTCGTTTTATTAATTGTTTTCATTATTTGTTTTGTTTTGTTTTCGTTTTATTAATTGTTTTCGTTTTTCATTTTTTTCGGTTAATAACGTTTTTTAAAAACGTTTTCCATCCCTGGTTTCTACCCAATTAGGCCTCCACTCTGATATTTTTCTTTAAGTCTCAAATATAAATGTTTAAGTTAAAAAATTTCAGGAAACTTAATAAATAAGAAACTAAATAAATAATTATTAATATTATACATCAAATCTTATATAAATACCCTAAGGAAAGAAACTGAATGTGGTGTAAACATTGGAGAATGAAACTTGACTGGCTGATTACACATTTCCCAAGAGAGTTCATCACAGTGGAACCAACCATTAATGGAAATACGAGCAAAGGTAGATACATTTTCGGCCACCTATAGCATAAAACAAAAGTTAGATTGTTATAGTAGTTAAGAATATGTCAACCTGATCAGCACACTATTTCTTTCCTTTCCCTGGCCCACACACAACAGACAAAAATACGATTACTTAAGCAGAATTATTTTATTTTTATTTTTTGTAATCTTAGACTAAAATTATCCATTACATAAATTAATATCTTAGTAAATATGACAAATTGATTTGTCTAAATATCGTCTAAATCTATTTAAATATACAATTTTTTTATTTTATTTTAGGTTATAAAATTATAAAATATAAAACCAATATGTCAATCCTCAAAATTCATAAAAAAAAAAAAACGATATTAGGTGAAAACACTTTCAGTACAATAGAACGGAGAGGAAACAAATATTGTACTGACATTCTCTTGATTGAAATTAAAATCTTAATGACGCACCTGGTGATATGTATATTTTTCAACTGGGAAAAAAATCATGGAATTGAATTCTGGATTAATATTTTCTACGATTTCTGTGGCACAATTCTGATCGTCAACCGAATAAATATCTAATGTGCCACCCCATTCAGGAAGCCAATCATAATTTAAATAGTAAATGAATGCTACAGACCTATCGTCAACACGATCATCATGACAAAGTAAGTAATCTAAATATACAGACAATACAATTAGAAATTTACATACTATTCTCAATTCTGTATTAAAATTAAAAATAAATAACCTACCTCCATGGTCATATTTAGAACAAGATGCACTAATTGTATTATTAAACGTTTTTCCTAAGTAAGCAGCTATATTTTGCTTTATTATTTTTAGCAAAACTAAAAACTGTTCCACTTCCTTAGGTTTTTTAAGTTTTGTAGAGCGAATGAAATCCGGCGATTGAGAAAACGAATATAGATCACATGATTTTTTTTTAAATGTCATTGTTAGTAATGCCTCACGTAATTTAAATGCTTCAGCATTTGATATCATATTCCTACAATCCAATTTAAACACATCGAAAGGTGTATTTAGTTTTGTAACTGCATCTAAAAAATTCCAAATTTCATATTAATAACAAGTAAGTATTAATGTAAATTTGTACAAACCGTTAAATCTAGTGTCAGCCATATTTACTACAGTTTTGTTGCTTACAGTTACAGGACAATTGATAAAATATTTCAGTTTAATGTACTGCCTAGATATCTTAGTCCTGTGATCATAACGTCATCTTATGATTCTGACGAATGGCGATTGATATTTTGATAATTGATAATAAATAGACACAGACTCACTCGCAGGGACTAGTCACCGAAGTCGCAAATAATTTAACGTGATTTGGCGCTACATATCAATTTCCTAACTGTTTAACTGTTTGGTCACTGTAAATAGAGAATTTTGATGGAACAATAAGGAATGGAAATCCAAACAAGTCATGTTTGAAAATAGTAAAATACTAAATACTGAATGTTTTAAAATTTTAAGGTTATAGTCATTTGTATTTTGTTTATCTACTAAAACTACCAGTGTTTCCCGCGATAATGGCGCATGACGCATGTGGTTATTGTGGTATTGGCTTTGACTCTTTGTCGCTGATGATATTTAATACCTCCGACCCTAATGAGTCAATCAGCAGACAAATTAGGCAAATAATAATTTACTAATCATAAACAAAGTAACAACAACAACGTCAACAGCCAAACCTCCAACTAAGTACAAACATTTCGTTTCGTATTTTCGTAATTACATTTTATCCAGCACGGGCTGCATGGCTAATGAGATATATTTGGTAATTAAATTATTTATATTACGAATGGAAAATTATTATTTTATTTTATTTTAATAGTATGACACCACTGAAGTATTAACACTATTAACACGATATCTTTAGCCACGGCTAATACCATAAGAGCAAAATTTCAATACAAAAAACTAAGGGTGCTTATGCTATGCATTTTGTCATTTTAGTTTTTTTTTTTTTTGAAAGAAGTTTTTGATACATAAGCACGATCATTATTTGAGAGTGCTAACTTTAAAATTGGGGGTGCTAATACCCCCTAAGCCCCCCCCCCCTATTTGCGCCTATGGCTAATACAATTAAGGTCTATTTAAACCAGAGACGGAAAATTGTTCTACCGTAACGTGCCAATGTTTTACCTGCGTACCATAAGGAGAAATATTATTGTCATATAATATTTATTTTTAAAAATAAAATATAATATTTCAACTATATTGTTATGATAATAACTAATGGCAAAGAACAAACTGCTAATGGGTAATTTAATTTTTCGCGAGCTGCGAATTTGCCATCCCTGAACTAAACCCTTAACTATCATATTATCATAAATTATAAACCGTACCGTCCGTACCTCCAATCGTGACTATCAATGTGGTATCAGTTTTTCTTTTATTTCCAGTAATATTATGGAAGTTTTATTTTGTTTTTTTAGGGACTATAATCAAACCAAGATCTATATGTATGTTTAAGATATATTGATAAATATATCTTTATTCTTTAGAGCTGAATTTGAATCTAAGACCGTGCTTGCATTATAATGATATTACATCTTAATTCTTAGTATCTCACATGATATTGTTCTGTGATATTGCAGAACTTTAATATTACCTATCGGCAATCGGCTATCATAGAAATAGATTAAATAGAATATTATGGAAGCGACACTCGCGACTCGCACTCGCCCCTCCACTTTAATTGTTTTTATTTCGTGGCGGACTGATTGGTGTTGTAAGCTTGACGGTAAGGCATGATGTTAGGAACGCTTTTATCGCTGAAACGGACCGGCGACCGCTCGAGACCAGCCCGTCAAAGTTTAAAAGAAAAGGTCACTGCATACTACCTTAGAATAAATAACCATATATAATAAATAACTATATAATAATGTTATAATAACTATCTACCTATATTATTGTATGATGCTTCCATACATATTATATAAACGTATTTATATTATATTTATAAATGTGTATTTTGAACATCCCTGTGAACAATTCCCTCATGAATATTTGTTAAATTTATTTATAAGATTTAGAATTCATACTTCGTTAACCAGAACCAATCGAAATTTGCAAATTCCTCACACAAAAAAAAACAGAAAATTGCAAATTTAATGAAATTTATAAATATTGTTATGTTTTTATGTTTTTATTTGATAATGTATTTAGTAATTTTGTATAAGAACATGATATGTAAATAAAATAATGTAAAAAGTACTGTTATTAACTGGTTATACTATTATGTTAAAATGTGTTGTTATATTATTTCATTATCTAGTTTGTATATTTAGTATTTAAGTAAATTGTAATTCTCTACCTTCAACCATAGAACATTAATGTTCTATAAGTTTTAACACAGGCTTGTCTTATACCTTTATAGAAGGTAGATAATTAATATTTAATTGTATACCGGGTGATTCTTTTATCATTGAACACTCATTATTTCAAAAATTATTAATGTTTTTGAAAATATTATTTTACATAGTTTCAAGTTGTTAGAAAACCTACGTTTTTATTGAAAAATTATATTTTTTATCCTTGTATTTTTTAAAGTTTTTTACTTTTTCGAATGACAACATAATGTTTTAATTTCATATTCCAAAGCAGAATATTTTTCTAAGTATATTGATTCATAAAAATCGAATTTAGGACGAGTAGTTTATGAGTTATAAGTATTTAAAGTTTATCAAGCAGAGTAGTGGACATTTTGCGGGGTAACCCCGTTACACTCCACTCTGCCAATCAAAACTTTAAATACTTATAAAGTTATAACTCATAAACTACTCGTCCTAAATTCGATTTTTATGAATCAAAATACTTAGAAAAATATTTTGCTTTGGAATATGAAATTAAAACACTATGTTGTCATTCGAAAAAGTAAAAAACTTAAAAATTACAAGGATAAAAATATTTTAAAATACATTTTTTTAATAAAAACGTTGGTTTTTGAACAACTTGAAACTATGTAAGAAAATATTTTCAAAAACAAAAGTAATTTTTGAAATAATGAGTGTTCAACATAGGCGTGCGCAGGATTTTGTGCCGGGTCCCAGGTGCGCATACATTTTTAACCGGTCCTATTTATTAAACAATAAGCAGCCCACTTATTCCTTAATATAACCCCCTCCCCCCCACCGAATTTGCTGCACTGGTTGCCGGTTGGATGGTCAACGCGCATTGTCATTGTTGTCTGTTGTTGTGTCTGTGTTTGTAATCTAGTGTACGTCGAATTTCTCCAATATTACCCATCTATTTTTAGACTTGTATTGATAAAATAATATTATTATATATTATTAACACTGAACATATTTTATATTCTAAAATTATTAACTCAATAATATGTTTAAAATTATTCGTTCTATATAATATCATTCCATACATTTTTTTACCAGTCCTATAAATAAATTGTCAGATGCAACGAAAGCAGCATTCGCTGCACCCGTGCGCACGCGGTACGCCTATGGCGTTCAATGACAAAAAAATCACCCGGTATATTAAATAAGTACTATTATAGCTAGGTATACTAATAAATTAATATCTGAAAAAAAAACTGCTTACAATATTATTGAACAAAAATCTTTAAAAAATATACTATCAGTGATCCGTCCTATATACTCGTATCGTACATCATTAAAAAAAAATTGACTTAATATTATAATTTATATTTTATAAAATATGTATAATACTCTTGTCGCACAATGATCAACAATAATGACTTGTCTTACAAGTTACAATAAATTATCAACAGGAATGATGTTGTAAGCTTGGCGGTAAGATAAGAAGTTAGGAACAACTTCAAGGTCATGAAATATTCTAGACTCATTATCATATTTGGCCGCCGCCCGTCCGAGAGTGTCGCTTCCAGTGTCTATACCTAATATTCTATGATAGTATTATCGGTATCTTTACAAAATGTGTACCTACATTTTATTTTTGCTTGCTTAAACCAAAATTCGTACTTTTAATTTTATACTCTTATATGTGGACTTAGTTGTAATGATACGTATTGTCCATTTATTTGTTTAAAATATGGAATTTTATTTACAACATAATTAATTAATTTCATTTCTACAATGTCTAAACAGAATTTAGAAGTTCCAATTTTAAAGTCATATCCTCATCACAACATGTTAAGTTACTGCGAAAATAGACCAAAATATAGACAAGGTCGAAAACTTACAGCAATTAAGGTACAAACATTGATGTCAGACCGAAAACAATGTATCCTTGATTAATTGGTCAATATTTATAGATTATTCTTAAGAAGTGATGTGTTCCAATTTTGTTTATGTATAAATTATTGCAGTAGGTTTTAATACAAATATTTCTATTTTACCTATTATATTAAAATAAATAACATAAATTTAAAATGATTCAGAGCTTTTCTGAATGTTATGAAAAACATAACGGTACAGTATAGGTCATTGCATATACTATTTGTAAAAAATTAACATTTAAATAGGTAAATAATTTCCTTAAACTTGAATTTGACTATAATAATAAGGTTTACACGGTGAATGATGAGTCGCAACATTTGTTGATCAGAGGTGTGCCATCTGTCAATTTACATGATGAAGTGGAAAAGTTATGCAAGCGTTATGGTAATGTATTAAGTATTCGACAAGTTCAATTTGAAGACCAAGAAGAATTTACTCATAGTTTTCATGTGATATTTATCCAGATACAATCTGCCAGGTCAATTAAAATTGGAGTTAAATTTCATCATTTATTATATATTTATATTAAATTTTAACCTGTTAATATTTTAGATTTGCAAAAAAACAAATAGACACAAAAAATTTCTTTGGTGGTATTTTACATGTTTGTTATGCACCTGAACTTGAGTCCATTGAGCAAACTAGATCAAAACTACAAATGAGAATAATAGAAGTCAAAAAACATATTAATAAAATTGGTTTAAATCATGCCTTTAAGAAGTAATACTTAATTTTTATTTGATTCCAACCAATTAAAATATAATTTCAAAATTTTTTTAATAAGCTTATACTTATAACATATTCTACTAAATTCTATATGAAATATGTATTTGAATGGAACTCATTCAAATAAAATGTGCATGTATCTAATTGCAGTAACAAAATACTTAATCTATTTGTATAAAAATTATATTTTATATTTTTTCAGAGAATCATCTGCTTTATTACAACATGATATTTCTAGCTCATCTCACGATTCAATGGTATTTAATTATTATTTTTAGTAGTATACTAGTAAATTTATATAATAGTTTGAACTTTTTGTTTTCTTATTTTTAGTTGCAAAGCTATAATTCTAATCCTCAAAAACAAAATCGTTGGCTCGAAGGAGGTCTTAAGTGTTCGTATATCATACCAAAACCTGAACCTTTATTCACTAAAAAAGAAACAATAAAAAATAAATCCGTGAGTAAATAAATTATGTACTATAATTTAAATGAACCACTACATTCAGTACCACTCATATTATTCTTGTAGTTCAATGCAAATATAATTTGAATATCTGTTCTTGGTTACTAACAGTTGTGGTACCAGCACATGTTTTAGGTTCTGAGTGTAACAATGAATATATTTTTTTTACAATTATGTGTTTTTTTTCTGTTTCCCACCAACATTTGAGTTACAAAAAATGCTCTGATTTCCAATATCATCATCTTTTCTGGTACTCTATTCAAAATAAAAACAATATTGTATAGCCTACTTGTGTGCATGGCACGTCTTTGTTTGAAAACACTGGTCTTGTGTATCGAATTGATATGGAAAACGTTTGACAATATATCTGATCATGTAGTCCAAAAACTGGTGGTTGCCCGTTACTGTTCTTATTATGAATAGAGAGTGGTTGCTGCATTCAAAGCCAACATTTAATATTACTAGTTGTTTTTGAAAACGCTGGGGAAAAATATATAATGTTTTAAGCAAAATACTATTTATTTATTTTTGGTGTTATTCATTAATGCAGCAGTTCTCAACCTTTTTATGTATGCGTACCACCTACACAGCTTGAACATTTTCGTGTACCACTTAATCAAATAATGCTTTTGTTGCTCACCAAAAATGTAAACAATATTTTTCATGTTTGTAATATTATTTCCTCAGGAACTGCAAAATTATGATTTTTTAAGCGCTTAATGCACAATTAATGGAAAACTAAGTATTTAAAATTATTTATATAAAGTAAAGCAAGTAATAATTTATACGAATAATGATCAATTCCAGTTTTTTTCATGAAGTAAGATTTTCTTAACGTACCAAACATAACTTTCCGCGCATCATTAGTGGTATGACACTTGAAATGTTCATCAATTATATTTTATATTAGCATTTTTCAATTAGATATTCATAAACAATTTTCATGAGATATTTTCAATTTTTATTGAATTTTTTTTAGTTATTAAATTTAATTATTAATGCAAGTATTATTTATCAAAGGACACAAAGTTTCTGCTCAGAAATCAGAATTATTTTTTGTATGCAATAATTTATCATTGTTTCAACTATAAAATATCCATTTCAACGACATATTCAACAACTACTGACTTGTTCACCTTTTTAATAAAGAACAAGAAGATTAATGTTAATACTCACATAATTTATTTGTATATAGTAAGACTAAAAAAAGTTGTTTTGGGTTAGTCCTTGAATAATTAAATATGTCATATTTTTAATTATAGTATTTTACTTATCATGGAAACTTAATGTCATCCAACCACATTAGTTTTTATATGATTAATTAAAACTATTCATATTTGTATTATTGTATTTCAGAATATCAAAGATTTAACACCATTAGATTCAAATAATTTGAAGTTTGTTCCTAGACAACTGCGTGTACCACATCCAGAATCAAAAATTAAAAAACCTAATCGTATTATATTCCATTGACATAATAACTATAGATACATTTTAGGATTAAGTATTCACTATGTAAATTATATAATCTCTATTTTACTATTTTCTTTTAAAATTATATATCATTGAATGATCAAATGTATATACAATTTAACAAAAAATAAAACATTAATTCAAAACTTTTAGTTGTGATGTATTATGATGAAAATTAAAATAAATCTTTTTGTATTGGAACACAACTTTTTCCATAGGTAGATTCGTAGATTGATCCAATTGTGTATCTTTAACAGCTTTTATTATTCTTATACAGTACAATCAGTACATTCAATGCAATCATAGTATGTTTTTATAGTGCCTACTCTAACTAGAACCACTACCAATCTTGTAAGTTGGTTTCCTACAAAAAGATTTTTAAAGAAATTTAATTTTAATAATTTTGAACAAAGGAGTTTGCTATCAACTAAACAAGGTGGGGTTTTTAGTCATAGATGTTTATTTATGTTTATGTTTATTCTTTGGTGGTATATGTTTGGAAATACATTATTCTTGATGCTTGATAGAAAATCTATCAAAAAGTATTTGTTTTTGATTATTTACATGCTTCAAGATTTCCAATTTGTGGTAACATATTTTTCAACTAATTACTCAACTAGATACAACAATCAGATATGAGATTCTAATACTAAAATACAGAGGAGTATTATTGAACTTTGAAAATTAGAAATAGGGCCCAAATAGATTGTTTTATATTTAGGTATAAAGATAGTAATGTAATTCCATTATGTAGATTGATAGTTTTGGAATTAAGGTGTAAAGGAAGGAATTTGGAAGAAATTGTAGTTAGGTGGTGGAAGTTAACAGGAAAAAATAAAAAAATGATTTTCAAGGAAACAGAAAGAAGAAGCAGTGTGGAATATAGAGGGGAATATCAATTAAGTTAGGGATGGGACAGAAAATATTATTAAAAGTGTAGCAGTTAATATTGTTGGTAAGAGTAAAGGGAGTATACTACAGAATAATGGCACATGGTGATGGAATGAGTAGTTAGTGTTCAAAAGATTAAATAAAGAAGCAGAAAGAGAAAAAAAATTGAGATTTTTAAACAAAAGTTTGATATCCTGTGTAAAAGGCTAGGATCAAAAGGAAAAAAAAGAAATGTATAATTTGAGTACGATCCGTGAAATAGATTCAGAATTTTTAAGAATGTTTGATGTCTGAAAGAGAGTCTAATTGCTTGCTTATTGGTTTACAAATTCAAATCCATTCTATAATTCTATATTTATATTTTCTATCTTAGTTCGTGATCTAAATTAATGAAAATGTATGATAACTTCGAAGATTCAAGATAATATAGGATTTATATGGCAGTTGTACCAATATAAAGATATTTCGTCCATGAAATAATTTTCATAGAAAAGTCAAATTCGAAAATATTGTGACATACCAGTATAATACGTAAACCACCATATTTCGTAAATTGTATACTAAGGTATAAGGTCCATAAATAATGCTTACCACTGCCGTCTGCCACAATACAGTGGCGTATTTAGGAATTTTGCTAGGGGGGGGGGATGAAATATATAATAATACATCCTAACACCCATAAATCCGTACATAATATACATTTTTAAAATCCCCTAACTTGTTACCTATTGAGGTTAGTGTGGATCAAGGCAAAATAAAAATTAACACAAATAATATATAAGTACCTAATAGCATTTATTATAAGTTCATACTAGCACCAATCCCGTGTTTATTGTGGCACAATATACCGTCTTGGTTGTACTGATCTCTTCAATTTAGGTATAGAAATCAAGAAGATGAGGTTGAAAACTGAAGAAGAATCTATATAGAAAGAATAGAAAATGACATGAAAGTAGTGTGAAATGTGAATAAAAAGGGCGCGTAGGACCACATAGCCTATGGAGGTGTAAGGTAATCATAGACAACCTTGTGTAGTTTGGACCAAGAATTGAAGCAAAAAAAGAAGTAATCATAGTCAATAGTCAATAAATACAAAATGTTGAAGTATCTTTTTCATTTGGAATGGACAACTTCCTCTTCTATCCAAGCCTACTGTAAGTATTGAATAGAGTCGTAATTTATATTAATAGTTCATAATTTTTGTTTTATATAAAATAAGTATTAAAGTATACAACACACGTATGAAGTTTTCCAATTGGTTGACCAAAGTAAATTATTGCACCTCATATGCATTTGTAATTTAATTATTAACTTAAGTAATGTAGGTATCTTAAATCGTGGTTGTATTAAAATCCTGAAATTATGACAAAAGTTTTGGGCGCCAAATATAATATTACACGTAGCTTACACCTAGATGGCACCATACAATCCAGCCATGATTCATATTTGAATATTATTAGTAATTAGAATTTTATATATTTCCCGCATGCTTGTAATAAATTATTTTATATATATATATAGTTTATTTTATCATGGATTAACTGTTAACGTTTGTACTTATATAATTGTCGAGCTATAATAGTTTTTACTGAAAGCTAAATAAAAAAAAAAAAAAAAAAAAAAACTGTTAACGTTAAGCTATGTATTTTTAATTCTTGGGCGATGTTTTTAAGGGTCGAATAACTATTTGAAACATATATTGTACCATAGAAAATGTATTAAATTGTATCTATTTATACTGTTTACTAAACAGTAAACATGCTATACATATCCACATAGCTGGTATAGGTATCAATATTTGAGTATAGTTGGAATACCGTACGGTTATATTATTACGGAAAACAATCTACTTTGGCTCTTAGTTGTGTTCAACCAAAACACCTAATAGTTTCTGACGGAGCTATGTGACCTTCATCATCTATTAAATAATTTTTGGGTTAAATAGTCCGGTAACTACCTTATGGAACATCACCAAAAGACAAGAACAATTCAAATTTAATGGTTAGCCGGATACTAATACTTATTGTATCTACTGCAATCGTACGGCAAACAATCGACTAGCTTTGCTCAGCCAAACGTGAGTGAATTTTCTCATCCCGGTTCCCAGTTCCCACTAATAAATTAAGAGACAATCTTCATGTAACCATTTACATTGTTAGTAGGTATTGATTTTCGAACACCTTCTGAATATGATTGCAAATCCATTTTTGTGATTACATTACTTTAGTTTGTTATAGGTAGGTATAGCTAGATATACATTACCTATTCACGCTGGCTATGCTGTGAATTTGAATTCCATTCAGGTCATGTAATTTATGTTCAGTAGCTTGTCCATTATGCATTAGGTGGGGGGGTCGTGAGTGTGAAGGGTTATACTATAATACATAGTGCGTTAAAGGTTTACCGATGTAACTGTGTAATCCTACTATAAACACGTGTCCTTCGCCGATTTGGCCTTTGGTCACGTTCTCACACAAGCGCGTTTTAACGGCTTAGGTGCCTACGCTTTAATACATATTGTTCCACGCCATGATACCTACTTCACTCTGGATGCGACTATACTGTCTCTATCCGTATTTTCTGTAGTCGAATCGCAGCAATGCAGATTGCAGATAAAATGGTAACGATTAAAATATATTAAAATTTAAAACACTAACAATTTTTTTATTTATTCTTCAAAAAGATAATGGGCTCCAATGCTCGTGAGAGATAAATAGCTATAAATTGAAATAAATGACAATATCTTCATATAGTTCATACTATTTATAGTGCGTTAAATTATTTCTGTGTAATATTATTAAGTATAAACATAAATTTAAGGCCGAGGACTCCATAGATACTTTTTTAATTATAAAATGTAGAAATTGATATTTTCAAGTTTTTTTATCATATTGTTCCAATTCATCCTTTTATGTGAGGGAATCTCAAAATTGTTTTAAATTTATGTTTTATATCTTTTGACTTATAGCAATTCAGTGGGAAATTGAAACATAATATATATAATTTAAAAAAATTTTGCATAAATATTCACATTTTTCCTTAATTTATTTTCCTGATTATTTAAAAAAAACTATAACATTTTTCTATAGATTCATCAAAGCATTAACTATAGATTCAATTTGGTACCTTAAATCAAACTCAAAATGTAATCATTTTTCTACACTATAACGTGTAACTGTGTAAGACAAAAATATTTAATATTTTTGATATTTATGTTGTATAATATGTGCTGCGTCAATACACAAATTAAATCTAAAATATTCTGGTTTTGTAAAATTTCGTTCAATTTTCTTGACTTTTTGACAAACGCCATGCCTATTTAAGGAATTGTTATTTTGTAAATATTGATTATAAATTTATAATAAAGGCCTTATATCTAACTCTTTACAATTACATATTTTCTATTAAATTAATAAATGTAAAATACATATTCTTTTTCTTCTTTTTTTCCTTCTCTTTCTCTCCCAACTATTTGGGGTTGGCCACCCTGGTCCTCGATTTCCACTTACTACTATCCTTAGAATCCTCCTCACAAACACCAGTCATTTTCGTATCACCCTCTAGCTATAAGACTATAACTTCAAACTATCTCTTTTTCGGTCTTCTTCTTCCTCTTTTTCCATCCACACTCATGTTCTTTGTCATTGAAATTGCCTCAGTTTTTTCTCTTCTTAAAACATGATCTAACCATCTCAACCTATTCTCACGCAATTTGTCAACTATTGGAGCCACTCCTATACCACTTCTATAATTATAACTCATTTATATTTATAACTCATTCATTATCGTTCTGTCATCTCTCATTACTCCACTCATCCACCTTCACATTCTCATCTCTGCGACACTAATTTTCCTCTCCATTGTTTTATCTATAGTCCAACATTCCGATCCATGCGTCATCGCCGGCCTTACTACTGTCGTATAAAAAAATTTACCTTTTAACTTGATTGGGATTCTTCTATCGCATAAAACACCTCATGCTTCTCTCCATTTAATATCTTAACGCATAATATCTTCGTAAAAACCACCATTCTTTTGTAATACGAATCCTAAGTACTTGATCAGGGCCGGATTGGTGTATATCAGCCCATCGAGATTTTCACTTCTAAGCGCCCTATTTACATATTCACTGGCCCAAAATTTGGGTCTCTATTATTTTTTTATTGGTTTATTACGTCTAAAATCGTTACGAACTTATTTACTTATCCTAACATGTATTTATTTTCACCCACACTCTGACACTACCGGCCCTAACTTTAAGCAGCCCACAGAGATTTTCTCGGTAGATCGCCTAACCAATCCGGCCCTGCACTTGAAACTATCAACTTCGTCCACTACCTCGCCCACCATATTCAAAACATGCCTATTCTGATTTACTCTTTATTCTTTAACTTTACCTTCAGGATAAATATTAAACACTATATACACAGTTTTACTTATACTAATTTTTAACTCTTCCCTCCATTCTTCCAGTCTATAGTTCACCTTGTCCTGACTTTCTCCAACATCCGCAAACAACAAGCGCCATGGTACCTCACCTTGTATACTTTTTGTGATTTCGTCTATTACTAAAAAAAACAAGTAAGGATTCAATTCTGAACTTCGGTGCACTCCAACTCAAACCCTAAACTCCTCAGTTTCACCAACAAGGCTTTTAACACTTGTGTTCGCTCCTTCATACATGTCTTGTCTTCATTTATATTTGCATACGTCTTTGACAAGCCTTTCTTCATCAACGCCATTTCAAAACATCTCTAGAAACTCTGTCGTAGGCCTTCTCTAGATCGATAAAAATCATTTATAACTTCCTTTTTTTTCTCTATACTTTTCTATTAATTGTCTTACACAAAATATCAGCTCCATTGTCGACTTGCCGGGCATAAAACCAAACTGATTTTTTGAAACAGATATCTCAGTGTCTCACCTCTAATTCATAAATCAATTATCTTTTCCCAAATCTTCATAGTGTGATTCATACGTTTTATTCTTCTATAGTTTCCACATTCCTGTACATATCCTTTTCCTTTGAAAATTGATATCACATTACTCTTTCTCCAAGCGTATGGAATTTTTCCTCCGACTAATAGCCTGTAGAAGAACCTCATCAAACAGTCTACTCTTATCTCCCTAGCACTTTGCAAGCTTCTACTGGTATTCCATCTGGACCTATTGCTTTTCTATTTTTGATTTTTCTGACCATCCTCCACACGAAAATTTCAAATGTCTGTAAATAACTTCAAAAATTTTGAAAATTTTATCAAGTACCTATATAAAATGCCAGTATAAACATTCAGTGAAAATTTAATGTATCTATGGTAATTTATTTTAGAGTTACGCCAGTATAAAAATTCGATTATTTTAAAAATTGATTTTGCGTAAAAATACCAGTTTTTCCTTCATTTTTTTAAATTTTTTCCCTGAATTTTAAAATTTGACGAACCCAATGCACCAACAAGATTCACTTTCCAACCGGGAAAGCTACTGAAGTTGAAAATCGAAGCATTATTTCGACAACTTATCGTGTACACAGACTCAAAAAAAAGTCACACACATCATTGTAAAACCAATATACATTCATCGCTCAGTTAAGAATCTAAAATCTATACTAAATAGTTAGTTAAAACAAATATTTACTTGCCCGTTTATTGATATGTTTTTTTTAAATATATTCAATCTGTTTACAATAAAAACAATAAATTGATATGTTTAAGATTATTTTTATGGAAATATAAAATATCTAAATGTTTAATATGAAAAATTATTTATATAGCAACTTGTAAGGTAATTTTTAACACTTTATACTATTAGTTGAAAACCATAATAGAGCCTTTAAAATCGATTTTATTTAGAAGAATTTCTACTATTTAATGTAGGTACTTGTGTTTGTAGAGATTGCATTCTTCCCTTACTATTAAAGCATTTTGAAAAATTGTTTTATATACAATTTATTATAATAAACAGAGTACATCATTTATCCAAGTGAAATTTTGTTTATATATTAAATATTTCAAAAAAAAAAATTGTTGTACTCGAACGAATTAACCATAATTTGTACATTCCAATTAATAATTCTACCTTAACAGTGGCGCAACTAGGATCTTTGGGCCCCGATGACAAAGTAAATTGTGGGCCCCATAATTACTTAAATACAATAAAACCTCATTAAACCATACAGCCATTTATAATACATAAATTACACCAGTTTATTCTAGAAAAGTGTTATTAGTGTGCCTTAATACTACAAGTATGTGTATTTAATGATTATAATACAAGTATGTACTATTTTTTAGGTTTAATATTATTAGATTCATAAATTAAACTAAATTTTTTTTAAGTTTATAATTTATAATTAGTTAATGTATGTCTTATCATACTAATTCATTTTACATGGAAATTCCATGATGGAATTTAAAAATAACTTCATATGGTGAACATGGGAAATAAATATTGACCCCCACCGGCCCCACCCATCACAAGCCTGTGTGATACGATCGTTTATCGGGCTGTTATTCTTAAAATGTTACAGTATTTATACATAACTATATTATAAACAAAATATGAAGTAGGCAATGGCTGTAGTAGTATAATAATATAATAAACTAAAAACTTGAGGACTGCACTTACCACACTATGATATATATACGTATTAATTATTGATTATTATTTCATTGGTGGTAACTATCAAAATGATTTTCCGTGTTCAACAATTTAATGATCTCAGATTCGATTTAATTCTTTCATATTTAAAATATCCTTCCGGTTTACGTATTACGCCTATGATGGGGCCCTCTTTGAGTTTTGGGGCCCCGATGCTAGGCATCGCCATCCGCCCCGGTTATTGCGCCACTGTACCTTAATACTTCACGATATTATTCAAGTAGGTATATTAAATAAATTCATGTGCGGTAAGTACGTGATTATAGTTTATACCTATATATGAATATATCGTAAGTTATATGTATATTACAATTATAATAATTATAGTTATTTACGCACTTCTATATATTTTAGCTACCTATTAGTTATTATGGTTATATTATTATTGTCGAGATTATTGTAATATAAGCGTATTCAATCTGCACGTGCACATAATTCTCGATATCTCTACGCGTTCCGCCACTCTCCATTAAGCGCGAAGTTTTATTATTTTACTCCCTAACATATTTCATTCGGTTCTTATTTGATTATTATTATTATCGTTATTATTTTTTTATTATTATTTCTTGTTGTGTGAGTGCGCGCTCCCGCATTGCAGTGGGAAAAAACGCAGCCACCGTCGGCCGGCCGTGTCCGACCCTATATAATATTCCCCGTGTAGGGTCGGCATCGTTACTTTTGGGCTTTACGTGCGCACAGCGGCGGCGGTGGTGCTCTATCTGTACATTTTGAGCTAAAACAATATGTCACGCGGGTGCGAATATACAGTGTCGGCGGCGGCGGCAGAGGTTTTTACGTCTCGGTGAAGGGCCGGCTGCTGCCGCGTACGGGGATGGGTACCTACGCGCGTAGTAGGACGTGAAGTGCGGGAACCAACAGAGTGGCAATTGAAATCGGCCCCGCGCCGCCCGCCCTACGTATATACGTAGATCATTCCCGCACCCATCGATTATGTATACGGACAATATTATTACATATTAACACGCGCGCAATACGATCCCCTCGTCGAATTCCGAGCCGCCTCTGTAGGTATTAATCGGTGGTGTGGATGCAAGCATATAATATAATGTTTTTCCTGCGGTCCGTCGAAAGCATAACTTTTATTCAATCCGTTTGGTGGTACCTACCTAAGTATTAACTGGCGGCAGTATAATTGTCACCAACATGTATCCCCGATAGTCTGACACTGCACCCTGATTGGTGGATTTTTACTGCAGTTAAAGCAGCCAGGAATCTATATAATAGTATACACATTGTCATGTTTAAATCCAGAATATAAGTATATATACAGGTTTTGTACCAAAAATGTTCACTTCCATTTTTTTCTTTAATATTTCATTCATTCAAATTCCGACAAGAACTGAATTTTCAATTGATTAGATTTTTGATAATTATATTAGAAATTTTCTGGATACTTGTGACAAAGTTTTTGATACTATATTTACTAAATAATTATTAAGCAGAGAAAAAACTTAACATTAACAAGTCAAAATTCAAACGAGCTACAGTTTCTGAGTTATTAATAGGACATTATTATTTTACTGACTATATATAGTATATAGTACTATACAGGGTGATTCGTTTATCAAACAACACTCATTATTTATAAAAGTATTGACTTTTTTCAAAATATTGTTTTACATAGTTTCAAGTTGTTAAAAAACCAACGCTTTTATTAAAAAATTATATTTTTAAATATTTTTTATCCTTATCATTTTTTAAGTTTTTTACATTTTTGAATGGCAACATAGTTTTTTAATTTTATATTCCAAAGCAGAATATTTTTCTAAAAATTTTGATACATAAAAATCGAATTTAGGACTAGTAGTTTATGAGTTATAAGTATTTAAAGTTTAGACAAGCGGAGTAGTGGACAAACATTTTGCGGGGTAACCCCGTACCACTCCACTCTGCCAATCTAAACTTTAAATACCTATAACTCATAAACTACTAGCGCTAAATTCAAAATTTTAACGTAATAATTAATTAAAAAAATAGCTTTATTAATTTATGAAATTTGAAGTATAGGTTACCATTTGAAAATCAAAAGTTGATGGTGGTGTATATAATAAATATAAGGGTGAAAAATATAAAAATAATAAACAATTCAAGAAGAGTGTAAATCTACAATTTTGAAAAAAAAAAAAATTGAAAAAAGTCAATACTTTTTTAAATAATGAGTGTTGTTTGATAAAAGAATCACCCTGTATAATAAAGTCATTGAAAATTCCAAATCTTAATAAACGTAAATTTGACTTTTAAACTTTGAAAAAATCATAATTTAATTATCATACACATACCTATGCATAATTCTACAATACGCAGTGTTATATTATATATTATATCAAGTATCAATTTTAGATTATTTTACAATTTTCACTCGCAACTAATTTAATAGTCTTACAAATACTCTGTATAAGGCAATGACGGCGTAAACACGGGCTTTTTAAAGTAGCTTAACTATCGCGTTGAAGGGTCACCGTCATTGGCGAAGAGTGTCAATGAATGAAAGGGTATCAATGGAATAAACCGATTATAACGGTTTAGTAAACAAAAGGGTTTAGATCGAACTTTGTAATAGATACCCTCATCTCGTCATCTCCTCATACTTTTACTTCGAAAGGGTACATTTCCTATTTGGACCACTTACATCCTACACAAACTAGTATACCTATACGTGATTACTTACAACAAACATTATATGAAAGCTTTATAGTCATAAATAAAACATTGTACAACAATTTGTAATACGGAGATATATTGATATTTGATGGAAATTAATCTATTAGGTGATATATGATTTTATAAAAAGCCATCTATAGTGAACATTTGATGAGTTGTATTTTCTTCCATTTTATGTTAAATTGCAGCATTTTATGATCGTTGGGAGTAGAAAAAAAGCATTAGTACCTACCTATTAAAAATACACGAGGGTAGTAACATTTTTTAAAATAATTATTATTTGACATACTTATTATATACAGTAAAATATATTATATTTTTATTTTACCAATGTTTTTACTTTCCTATAAATGCATAAACAACTATGGAAATTTTTATGCTTTCTCACAATTATAATAATATATCTAATGAAATAAGAAATATATAAATAAAACTCAGATACCTCGAAAAACTTATTTCTACACCCTCCATGACATCATCATTTTCCATCGAGATTTCGTTTAAGTAAGACGTCCATAATCGTCGGCTCTCATTATTATGAGGTATTGCCGGCCACTGGCCGTCGAAGATGAATAACGGCTTCTATTACTTATTTTTAACGCAGAAGTAGATACGTATATGTACAACACATGCAATAGAGTAAGGGGGAAATTTGAAGCTGACAAAGCGGTTTTCTTTCTTCTTCTCTCTCCCTCTCATTGTAAGTATAGTCATCCTCGCGATAATATGAGACAATTAATAAAACTCGGGAACAACACATGTAAGAGCAGGTGAGAACCATGGCGTGTTCAGAGATCATTTTTAACGTAATAGGTAGGTACTGGGGAGTAGGAGTATATAGAGTGCCAAAATAGGGTTGGAAAACCTACTATATACCCGGGCCCCTGGCAGCTTGTATAGATAAATAATCAATCCATAACCTTACGTAGTATAATATTAGAGTACCTATAGTAATTTTTACAGTTCATAGTATGTTTTAATATGACGATTAGGCATGCATTGATATAATTACTAGTAGGTGCATGAAAGTATAATTCATAAATTATTGAATTAAATTATGCTGAAAATAAATTGGAATAACAATAACTATTAAGCTAACAGAGTTCTGACATGTTTTCCATGAGATTCACAATTTCAGTATGACGTTTTGATATATAATAAAATGATAAATGTATAGATAATACATTTCAAGAGTAGTTACAGAGTGGTATCTATTATTAAAAATGAGTTAATTACATGTTCTGTTAAAAATTGTTTGGTAAAAAGCTAGAAAATAAAATAGCATGAATTCGTAAAAATTAATGGAAACAAAAAACCACAGTACGCATTATAAAAAGTGCATAACCTTGAATCTCGAACCTCTGAATAAAATTTCAAATCATACATTTCTCTGAAAAATTTTTATAAAACGACATTAATAAATCAAATATTATATAAGGTTAGCTATTTTAGCAGTAAATATAATATGTTTTGTAATATAGTTATAATTCTATAATATTAGATATATCAATTTATTTAATTAACAGATTTGTATCAATAGTGTAACTTTCACTTTAAGTGTATTATTTTTCCGTTTAATATGTAAGTTGTTTAACAGTTTTAGCCGTTTGGGGTTACTAAAACTCAAGAAAATGTTATTAATGTATTAAAGTCATTCATTTGGAAGTCGTGATGGACAGGATTTAGGAAGTATAATATATAAGACGGGATGGCTTTTATTTAATCCGATTTAGGTACAATAATCGGTCTTTTCAAATCTTTTTATTGCGTTGAACGTTTATCAAGAAAAGCTGTGGTCAAAAATCGTACTTCAATAGTGGAATTCTCACGTCTATAAGATATCCATGAAAAGAAATATAACGTAATATATGGTTAAATATTTACTCGGGTAACAAAAATATTTCACTACCTATATCATAACGACTAATATATAAAATATTATTTAAAATGTTTCATACTAAAGTATGAATTGATAGCCTATAGAAAAATTATAAATTATTAAACGCGGGATTTTTAATTCTAATCTTAATTGTATTTACCAATTTACCCTCTACACATACAAAACAATCAACAAAAATGCAATGGTTTTCTCAATTAAATTAAATCGGTATTTACGCCTTAGAAAAATATCAGTTTTTTCCAAAACAGTTAGTTAATTTTTCATATTATAAACAAATATTTTGAATATTTCTTTCAATAGAATTTTAACACAGTGTCAACCGTCCAACAATTGATTTTTAAGTATATACAGTTTTAGTATACACACGAAATAAGTTCATTTTAGAATAAGCTCTATTGCACTTTGCATGGCTTATTTTTGTGTGTAACAAGCCACATTGTGTATAATAATGATAACTAACTTATAACAAGTACAGTGAAGTACCTCACGTGTTCAAGTACTGCACCCTGCACCTACTAAAAAGTGTGTAATATGAAAAACAACAATTAATAGACGCTGGTCTGTTATTAACAGAAAACCTATAAAAATTATAATAATAGTACGAAAGTACACTATATTGATATCTAACTGAAATGTAATAACTACCGTCCTAACCTATCGATATAATCTTACGCAATGACGAAAATTATAAATCATCTTTCCAGCATTATTTTAAAATATATAATTTATGTGCAGAACTACCATAACTATTGTAGTAGTTTTCAATACAGTAACTAATATTAACATTTCAATAGTTTATATTTTGTTTATGAAAATATTTAGATAACAAAAAAACTCATTCGGATAAAACATACAACAATAATATTATTAAAAAAACAGTTCAAGTAGATTGTTGTTCCGATTCTCCCACGGTGACAATCATTGGTTTAATAGTTTTATTTAAAAAATTATAATGCGTTATATTAGCTATGTACCTAACCAGCAACAAGTACCTTCTTGCATAATGTAGTAACGTATTGATTTGCACCCTAATAAAACACTTGTAGTTATTAAATAAATATTCCGGGTTCGTTGAACAGACGTTTTAAGCGCGTGCTATACACGTGCTGGCGTTTGTCAAAACATTAGTTTTGTCCCTATGTACCTATATATTGTATATAAGTGGTTAAAGTTGGCACGTGCATTCAACCGGGATTTTAAATGGATTAAAAATAAATTTTTTATTTCATCCATTGGGGTAGGTATTAAAAATTATAATATTGGTAAAACACATACAGAAGTAAATAAAAATTTAAAATATGATTTTCATATTATGTATCCACCTATTCGTCCTATTCTATACTTTCAAGTTTATAGCAACTGGGATCTAGCAACAAATTCTCAATGTATGATAAAATTAACTAGATAACTAATAATTTAATTTGTCTGATTATAGAATAAATCTTTTATAATGTATCCAAAAGTACATATTATCATAAGCTACATGATCATTTCCTTAAATTATTTATTTATAAATAACATGAATTATTTGAACATTGGTCATAATTTGTACATTATTTACTATTAAGTATACCTATATATACTAATAAATAACATATAAATTTGATGTTTTAGAAAAAAATGTCAATCTTTTAATAATTATAAGTATTAAAAAATACTTTATATTTATCTAATAGTTGATCAGATTTATTTTTATTCACCCGTAATATTAATATTATTAAATGTATTTTTTCATTCATTTTACCGCTTTTAGAATTAAGTAAAGTGAAATTTAGCAATCTTGAGCAAAACTAATTTTTTCACATTGTAGAATGCGGATCGTTATTTTATATTTATATAATAGTTAGTCGTCTTAGGCATATGTAAGAAAAGTGAAAACAGTAAATGGATAATGTAACTATGTACACATACTAAAACAGTTATTTAGATTATAGGTACTATTATATAGAATATTTATATTAGTTTTACCCACTCGTTTATAATAACTTCTTGTAAGATTATATTAACTACTGAAGGTATTTGAGTTTCTTTTTACAATTTTTTTCCAATGTAGAGCATGTACACTAATTAATATAGGTAGTCCAAAAGTCTATTAGTATTTTTTATTAATTTTATAAGTATTTAGTATAGTTAGTAGCGTATTAATAGAAGTTAATATAAGAATTGAAAGGACTTTGCAGACATTTGTGGTTCCTAACTGACTTTCCCACCCCCAAGCTTTACCTTTTTTCGAATATAATATAGACCCAATAATAAACTATAAATAAATATCGGGGTTTGAGTCACGGATTTAATTTAGTGACAGTTCGTTTTCCAAAAATTATATTCAAATTTTAGTTGAAAAAACAAAAAAAAAATTTTAAATTGTGAAATATATTAAAAATTAAAAGAAATTATGTGAGCGGTCAGTGAATTCAAATGAGAGAAAAGGCAACTATGAAAACAAGGATTATTTTATATGTGAAGAAAATTCAATGCAGAATTTAGGGATGATAGGATTATCGTTTTACCACAGAATATAATTCTTATATTCCGTATGGTTTTAATTATATTTAATAATATTTTTTGTATAAACTAATAAACTAGCTTATAAAAAATAAAATAATTTATAATGGACCAAATAAAAACCTCTTAAACATTTTTTCACTTTTAAAGTAATGTACTAAATGTCTAAAATAGAACACAGTAAATAATACTTTATATACGTTTAACGTTGTACAATATGTATCCAGAAAATATTTTTATTTTTAAATAACACTTACTATAATTTATTTTATAATACATTTTATAACACTGTTTAAAATTAAAGTAATAAAGAGTATTAGATCCCATAAATCTTATCTATAATATATAAGGTGATAAAATTGTGTTCAAATATATTTGATTACATATGCGCCATGTATATATATATATATAGTATCTGAATAATAAGTATAAGCGTATTGTATAATATATACAGTTTACAGGTCGAGGACGTGTGGTATTAACTTGTAAAATTGTAAATTGTAATTTTTAATTTTAAATGAATTATAGTAAGATGAATTAAACAAAATGTATATGAAATAACTTTAGGTAGTCTTACTCAATTCACATTTGATTTTAATTATATTTATCAAATGTTCAAAACTTGTTTGCAACTCTAAAAATATAAACTGTAGAAACTTTAAACATTTCTGTGTAACATAAATTATAATTTTCTATGCTCAGTGAATTTTCAAGCTATTTATTAGTTCAATATTAAGTTACTTATAGTCGATTGCCGTTTTAAAATTGTATACTTGTTATATAGTTTGATAATTGATATACATTTTTTTCTTGGTCGAAAATCTTGAAAATGTATTACAATATTCCTTAAAAATGTAAGTGTAACCATTTATTCCAAGAATGTTTATTTATTTACAAAATTCGTGTTGCTGTTAAATTGTGTATTGTAATCAAATTCGATTATCATTTATTTTTACTTCACTGTAGAAATTATTATAATGTATTGATTTATTTATATTCATTAATCATTATTGTGTGTGAAAATGTGTGATATTGCTATATTATATTATTGTATTTATTTAATTTTAGATTCTGAGCGGTATGATAAAAATAATAAAATATGATCTACCAATTGGTTTTACAATGATGTATAATTTTTAATTTAATTTTAATGTCCGCTATCATGTTTTGGAGAGTAAAATATACTTATACCTTCATCTGCGTGCTTTATACCCATTATACTAGTTTTATGAATTCTTTATATATACAATACCCTTAACTCGCTTAAACAATAAAAACGCGAGTAGGTACATATTAAAAATAATTTTGCTTTGCAGTGAAAGGGACAAAATGGATGTTATACATCGTACAATTTATAAGACGATGTGAAGTCTTGTAAAGGATTATCAGAGTCGAAGATAAAAAACGATAAAGACCATCGGTAGATAAAGTGGGGTATAATATGTATAACGTACGAGTATACATAGGTACTTATAATATTATAGATCGCGAATGAAACGTACAAACGCGCACAAGCGCATTTGCTTGTTGGTTTCTCGGCAACGACAAATCGGTCCTCGTTACGGTTGTCGCGCGCGGTGCGATCATCCCTTACGCGCGGGGGCTGGTCGCGTCTTTCGGCGCGCCGCACCCTCACCGACCGACCAACCGACCGACCGACCGACCACCACCCGCTCACGTACCGCGCGCAGTTGACAGTAGGTAACTTATTGTTGGATCAAACAGTCTATATTAATCATGCCGTGGGAACCGCGGTCGCATGCCCTCGCCGTGCGTAGGGATGATGAGGTTGGGGGTTACGTCACGGCGCTGTATATTATAATATTATATATGTATATAGGTAGGTAGTCGCGAACGTAACAGCTGCGCAACACAGCCCCGCCGTATACCATCATATCATATTATATACCTAGTCGCGTATACATTTGTATACTTATAATATGTATATGTACATCAAGTAGCTGCAGTGTCGTTCCCCGGCGTACATGGTAATAATAATAATAATAATAATAATAATAATATTATGTAGGTGAGAGGGCGCTCGCAAATGGGATTATGACGCCTTGGCGATGGATAGATTCATTAGCGACAACGACCGCGGTGTCACCTGACACCCGGCGGCAATCAATCAAGCTTTCGCGCTGACGAAAATATACACTCGGCGATGGCGGTGACGTCGTTGTCATCTCTGCTGCAGTATAATATACATATTATATAATGTATACTGCCACCGCCGTGACGCGGCCCAAATCAAAAGACCACATCCCGCGGTTGACGTGATAAATAATTACACGTCGCGATTGAAGACCCGTTTCTCGTTCACTTATTTATATCTTCCCTTCCGCCAAAATATTATACTATTGCTTTTTCTCGTATACACGTTAACAATATTATGCTGATACCTAATATACAATTTGTATACACCACCTAAACTTTCGCATAATATATACACGAATATACGATTTTCTCACGAGACATTTTTATCCTGCACCGCTGCAGCAGTGCAGGTGATGTTTTTCATGTGACGCGTGAATGATAAGGTTAGAGATTAGATTATATATATAGATACCGGTACCTATACTTTGTATTATCTTATTATCATCACTTGTCAATATTATATACTTGACCAAAAGTTTTGCGGCGTTTAGCGCAGGTTTATTTCCGGAAGTACCTATATACTGCAGATTCTGCAGACTGCAGCTATAGTATATAATACTATATTATGTACTTAAAACGAGGCATCGAGACATACATTTGTGTTAGATAGTTAATAACAATTTATGTTCGATATTAAGACAATACATGCGTATATTGTAAGATACATAATTTCTGTATAGGCGCTTGATTTTAAATAAAATAAAAATAAATTATATTATGTATTAAATAGTTAATATAATTTTACATTGCACAAAGTATAGATATTAAGTATCTGTTGAATATATAATATTATTGGTATGTTACATATTTAGATATATATGCTTGCTTGCAGCCAAAATTTGTTTGGAAACCAATCATGTATATAAGCGGGTGGGTCTTTTTTTTCAACTGTTCGTGCTTTCAAAGTACCCCTGGGTTCCACCGAAGCTGCGTAATATACATATAATATATATATTTTTTAATACAATCAAATATTATTTATTAATAAAATGCATTTCTGTAAATTATATGGGATGATTGATGATATATGCTATTGTATTTGTATATATTATATATATATATATTAAGCATATTATAATAATATAATAATTAATACATTTTTTTATTGTTGCATGTGCACATCATGATATTTTAATAATAAAATAATATATATATGGTTATACATATCTTGCGTAGTACATTCACAAAACACTGCACTATACATTTTTTAACTTTATCGAAATTTCTGGTAGAGATGCCAAACCCTCCACTCCTCCACTTGATAACTACAGTTGCACGCGTTAGAGTAAGGTTGTAATAGGTGTAAGTACAATCATTGCGCGCGACGTAATACATATACGGCGTACAAGGGATTTGATGGGTTGATCCGTATCATGTCAAGCGGTCAGGCAAACAAAAAGCGGTGGAAAACGGACAACGGTAATCCTGTACAATGGTTACCGAGTGGCGGAACGGCGCGCGCTTTTCTGACCCCGACCCGCGCACCCGCTGGGCTCGATAAAATGGTTTTTCATTGTTGAACGTACAGGATGTACCCACGGTGGTACATTCGAATCCTTCCTGACTCGCTAGCGGTTTAACATCTTGCCGCAAAGACTCACACAACCGCACGAGCATCCATATAAAATACATATTATATTAGAGACAAATATCGAGACATAATTTGTACAATATAGATATATTACCACACAGCTCCGAAATATCAAACGCACATATTATTGTATGAATGTTTAAACAGTATGAATGGAACCTATTACATCGGATTTTTTTCCCTCTAAAACAGTAAAACAGGATGGTTGTCTCACCTGCCTACATTATATTATATAATATAGTGCCTATTAAACAGAACAAATACAATTTTGAGCAGTTTCGGAAGTATATTAAAATTAATATTATACATATCATATAACAATGCACTTTTGAAAACTTCGATAACCTAAACTCGAATAATTGTATTAGCAATCACCTATAGCTATTACTATAAAACAAATCACCACCGCATAAATAGATATAGTAACTATTTGTTGAATTATTGAGATTTACTAGCGTGCCGCCCAGATTGTAGTATACACAATCAGTATATTATAATATAATCTATGTAGATCCATATGGCCATCGTATTTGTTCAATATATTTCAATTTAATATTACATTATGTGTGGCACACGGATGGCTTAAATAGTTTAATTATAAGTATATATACTTACTAGGATAACATACACAGTTTTTTATAAATTTGAATTTAACAACGAATGTAAAATGCATTCGTAATACCCTGTATAATTTAGTGCGTGATGCAAAACGTGAGTGCGTGCGTGCCTGCGTGTGTGTATGTGTGTGTGTGTGTGTACCGGTAGATAACGATTTGGCCACCGTTGTGAAGGGGTCACTATGTATGCGATTTACCTGTGGGTTGGCGGAAAGGGTTGGAAACGAGGGCTGCACAGTGGCTAAGTCGTTTCCGTGCCGACACGCCACAAAGTTCTACAACAGCGTTAAGCTTTGGTCGCCGCCATCTTACCACACGCTGTGCCAGAAAAGTTGCCATATATTGTTTGCGCTCCTTTCCCTGCATGCTCTATTATTATTGTCTATTATTATTATCTTACTTTGAAAACAATAAGTTATCAGAGTTATAATGATCCAATAATGGTCACGATAAACTCGGACTTTGATGTAGGATAGAATATAATGTTGTTAAATCGTGCGTCATGTGCCCAACACTTTATTATTACATATATTAATAATGAACAATAGTTTAGAATCATAGGAGTGTTGGTACATGATGGGTAGATATTTAGTGAAGACGCATTAAGGGTGGTGAACTTTTATTTTATAATTAATATTTTGGACTTTTCTGACATTTTATAGGTAGTAGAACATCGATTAAATCAACTAAAAATTATAACTTTGATAGTTTGATTTACTTCATAATTACTAAGACGAGGGAAACAAACCATCGTCGGAGTGGCGTAAATTAACTTAAACAATGGAAACTGAAACACATGCACGTATGAAACGGGCCCAAGGTTGAACAAAAAATAAATACACAAACGTTTAGAATTACACAGGGCGTCATGTGGAGTAAAATCGTGGATGAGCAAGGTGCAAACTTGAATAATATTTTTAGTTCAATACATATTGTTTAATAATGAAGCCTAGGTCGACGGTGTATAAAATATTTAAATAATTATGATATAATTAGTGGAGTATCAATTGATACTCCACACTATCTAATAATTTTATTTCATTGATTCAAATAGCATTAACTTTCAAGAAAATTTGTTAAAAACCTATTTTAAAATGTTTATACTATTTAAATTTGAATTAAATTTAGTTGTAAATTTAGTTTCCTTAGACGATAATGTAATGCTTCTCTTATCTGCTGAGGCATAATGGCATATATGTTGATTATATTTTCGTATAATTTGGTATTCTGTTATGATGTGTCTAATTAATATTCTGCACATGTTGTTGGATAGTTTTTAACCATGAGGTAGTTGTACGTTGTGGATGTGTGAAATATTTAAAGACGATCTATAATAGATCTCCTCCTAAAAAGGATAGTCTTTCCTTTTTAAATCTGGGATTTTCATAATTGAATTTTTTTTATTTTACTATTTAGTCTTGTATTTTGGTTTATCCATTATTTTTACCATTTTAGATTTATAACTTGTTATTGTTCCCTTTTGTCTGCATATATGATATGCTGATGTTTAAGATTTGGAGGTCTATATAGAGGTGATGGCTGTTTTGAACGTTTCTTGATTTATTTTTTATCGATATTTATTCCACTTTAAATGTACTGTTATTCATTTAAACTAAAAAGATTTGAATTGAAAATAATAATCATTTTATACGTACTCTTACATCAACCATCGAATTAATCATTAAGATAGGTATCTAACAATGTGCGTACTGCATATCATATTATTATATATATATAATAATAATGTATTAATAATGTACAATGTTCATAACGGGTTTTGACAATCATAAGTTTGACAATTATGTAATATGTATTTATATTATATATATAATATATATATATATATATATACATATAGTCGTTGAACTTGAAGAGTGCAACGTTTATACAAACATTGAAATATCATTATATATATATCATTATAATATTGTTTTCACCCGAGAAAGAAACTCACAAACTTGTAAGCCGCTGAAAAGCCTCGCATAATAAATGGCCCGTGTAATAATCGAGCTGTATAATATTGGTTGACACGAAAAATGGTTAAAAACGCAATGAAAAATTCTTACGTTCTCCTTATCTATACTAACCTATATACGTTGCGGTCACCTTAGCGACCGCGGCATTGACCCTTAATATTATACGTCATACCTATGACATTTATCATTTTTCCTCACTTTCGTCCTTCCTTTTGTCAGTTTTTTCACTTAACAGCATCTTTTGAGTTCTAAGTTTCTGACCAGCAAATACTAAATGTCCATATCTGTCCTGTATGTATTATAAAACATGAGTTACAAATTTCAAGTTAAATTTGCCAGTCAAATTTGAATAGGTACATTTTTGTCAACAAAGAGGGTAAATTAAAATAATATTTTGTCACAATCATTAATATTTGTCCTAAAACCTTGTACGAATCCTTACCCCACATCCATGTGTTCTTCAACCAACCATACCCCCCCCCCCCCACAAAATTCTAATGACTATTGTTGCCGTTGCTTTGCGTCAAAATATAAAAGTATAGTATATTACATGGTTAAACTACAACGGTACGTCGACACAACAAATTATTTACCATATTATAAATTATATAATTTAAGCAGAGAAGGATTTGGAATGATTTAGTATAGTATAGGTATACATAATATTACGTATTAAACAAATGGGTTGTGTTTAATTTACTGTTATCTTTTAAGGTATAAATTATTAAATATAACAATAATTCTATGACATTTATATCATACATAATATTTATAAGCGACAATATATTTATGTAGTATACCTACTTTTTAAATTTCCCTGTTACAAATTTCTAGTTTTTATTATAATATTCTCAAATAATATCTGTCCTATATCTTCACCGAAAAAAAATTCAAGAGAATTTCCCTCAGTAAAATGCTAACAAACGTCATAAATTTAACCAAAATAACATGGCAAATTGTGCATAAACAATAAATTATCTTGAAATCAATTAATTTATGTCAAAGTCTATGTTTAGGTACACGTACACCTAGTTATGTATAACGTCGTGTGCTACATCTTCGCGAATCCGGCAATTGCAGCGAATAATAAAACAGCTTATATTTCGCCGTATCGGACGCACTGCACTGCGGCGGAACAGCAGGGTAACGAGGTGTCCTACGTGAATCAGACGAGTGCGAACGAATTCTATTCTAATCATGCTGTTCCGCCGCAGTGCGGCAGATGCAAAATAAGCTGTTTTGGTTTTCACCGCACTCGCCAGATTCACGTAGAACACGGCGTAATGTATAAATTATTCTTATTGTAAATGTCCGCAATTGGTGAATGCCCCTAGTGAATGTCGACATACGCCTACTAAATTGGTAAATTTGAAAAATGTAAATCCTATATACTTGTACTAGTGGATGTTGATATTTAAATTGAGATTTTGGTCAATGTAAACATCATTGTTGGTCATACACAACATGGTATTGGTTAATGTTGGCATAGCTACATATTTGTGCACATAATATTATAGTCTATACATCACAATAATATAAAATAGAAACAATATGTTTATAATTATAAATATAAAAAATTAATTTAATTTATTATTATTATTATCAAACAATGCTAAACTTGTTAATATTATATAATACTTCACATGTTTTCCATTTAAAAAAAAATGTTTTGGTCATTTTGAAAATCAAACCTAAACATGTAACTTTAACTATAATTACGTTGAACGACAATATCACACTAAGGGCCAGTTGTACCGTCTACGGTTAAACTTCAATTACGCTTAATCAGTTGATAACAGATATTTAACCGTGCAAATTCGGCCGATTAAACTCCGGTTAACTTTAATCAGAGACGGTACAACTGGCCCTAAATGTTATCGAGGTAGCATAGTATGGCTGTCATTCAGGTATAATAAATTGCAGGGTTTTATCGAAATTATTAACTTGTACATACACTGTATCGATTAAGTACTATCGTCGATAGTATGATTAGATCAGATTAAATAATATCGGCAATACCAACAAATTCGCCGATATTGTTGTATAGACGTTGACATTCACTAGTGAATGTTTACAAATAGTACAAAAAAATGTATTCAATATGCCATCATTCATCAATGACTTTGGTATACCACGACATTAACCAGTGGGCAGTGACTGTCAGCACTCACCAATTGCGGACATTCACAGCATGTGTCAGCAACATATAGATACTTATTGTCTAGAATTATTATTTTAGATGTTGGTGTAATATTAACTACATATTATATTAAGTTATTTAATAGGTACTTATGTTCTATAAAAGTGTAAACCTTGTTTTAAATTTTGTTCTCCTTACACTTAAAAATTACTAACCAACCATTCATTTTCCCATCAAAAAAGTTACTTAAATTAAAAATAAGTCAAATTAAGTTTTTAATAAAAAAAAAAATAAATACATTCATCGCTCCACTCAGAGTCTAAAATATATAATTTGTGAAGTATTAATACATTTGTTAAGAGTATAAAATCAATAATATTATCGACATTTTTTTTTTTTTTTTTTTTTATTTCTTTAAAGCCTCAACAACTAAGGTTATTAGCTTACATATTTTAAAATATTACTTATATATATAGGTACAATTTACAATACATTTTACAATATTACAATAAAATTATTCTTGGTAGGTATGTGTAATTAAAGTAGGGGAATATCTAGGAAAACATATGCAATTATATGAGGTTATAAAGTTTGGTTATTTTTAGGAAAGTTAGAATATTAATAGAATTTTCATAGTCCGGTCCGAGTGCTTCGTAGAGGTGTTCTGGAATGTTTAAGGAGGTTCTGGTATCTGTAAAATTTCGGCAGTGTAGAAGGACGTGTTTGATAGTTAGAGCTTCTCCGCAGGTTGTGCATTGGGCAGGATCGTCGTGTCTCATGAGAAAGCTGTGTGTAAGCCACGTATGCCCGATTCTGAGTCTATTAATTATGACTTCGTGGCGTCTCTTGGAAGTGTGTGTTGGCCAAGGGTTGATGGAAGTTTTGATTTCATTTAACTTTATCGACATTTATCATAACTAATTTTTATAAATTCGCTTTTTCTTCCGTGGCTTTTGTGTTCCAGTGAATTTGTTTCCCATGCCTTATTTTTCCTATATTTGCACAAATCCTTAGTATTATATATTATTAATCAATGATAAAACTTATTGAATAAAATACATAGATATCCAATTATAGAACTGTAATATTAATTTTAATATTATAAAGGATTCTTGAAAATCGAAATTCAAAAACTCTCAGACGAATCCCCCAACAAATCCGTCGCGACTAGTTTAATCTAATGTACCGATCACTAATTAGTGACCGAAAATAGTAAGTGACAGACTTGGATGTCAGGCTAGATTATAGGCATGTTACAATGCGTGACCGGTAAACACTGTTGATCCCACTTTCGAAGAGAGTGTGATGTTTAATATGTACACTGGACAAATATAAATTTCGTTTTATGGTGTTTAGTGCGCTTTAAGAAGACCGATAAATTACGGTGGCCGACGATTGTTAACAAGCGGATATCGTGTTCTGTATACTCTTATACGTCATATATTATATATATATATATATATATATTATATAAATACACGTTTTGCTAAACTTGTTTGTTTTTGTAAACACGGCATAAGATGGCAGAGCAAGACATGTGTAGAAGGTGAGAGAGGAGAAAATGTAAAGGAAAAAAACCAATGGATAGAAAGAAGCAGCAAACACACACATACACTCGTACAGACAGACACACACACACACATACACATATACAAGCTATTACACAAACGGTTGGGATTGTGGCGCGTGGGAAATCGGACACCCGGCTGTTCGCTTTTCGTTTTCGCCGTCGCCGCCTGGCAGTGGGAAGAAAAATCAAAAAGAAAATACGCCCGCCCTCTATATACACAGAGATACTGTATGTGTGTGAGCGTGTATACAGTGCATGTATAACTTAATTACCCCTTCGGCGTGAATACCGTGCCAGATTATCTTTTCGCGTGGGATTACGCGACCGACGCTCATTAACTGTCACGCCGTTTTGGCGCGAACAACCGTTGAAATTCAGAAGATTACATTTGCATCGTCGTCGTTGCGTTCGACAGAAAGGCGGAGAAGGGTTTTTTTCGTGGATTTACAGTCGCTGGCCAGGCGGAGTAGGATAAACCTATAAGCGATTACAAAAAAAAAAAATAAAAAACGTTTCGGTTATCTTGTAATTAGGTCGTTGAGCATTTTGCAACGAATCCCCACGAGCTGGTCGTCTCATCGAGATCAACGTTATATTTATTGTTAATATATTATATATATAATATATACACATAATACTTATAAATACTGGAATGATAATAGGTACAACTATATATGATTGTTAATTTGTTTTACACAGGTGGTATACTATTACTATATTAATTTGGATATGCTAATATGAGGTTTAAAAATTATGTTTGAATATTCTTTTTATCCATTTTAAAATATAGGTACACTGGCCAATTCAAGATTCGTTCACGTTCCATTTTTATATCATAGAATTTCTCTTATTTTTCTCTTATTCTTGGATCTATTTTAAGTTATACAACATAATATACTACAAATAGTTGTTTAGTATATATAAGTATAATAGCTATTATATATACAGCTGTGTACCAAGTAGGTATACTTTTATACTGTTATACTTTCAAAAACCACTGATAAAAAAAAAGTTAATTTATATTTAAATAATATACTATCGCGCATTGTACGTACACGGTACACCTATATACGTACGAGTATACCTAATATGTGTGTGCGTAAGTGGATGCATGTTATACGAATGTTATATTGAACGTAAACATTAAGGTCTGAATAAAGAAAAGAAAAAAAACAAATAACCCATCATCGAGCAGATGATGGAAAGAAAGATCACCCGCAGCCATTCACATTTGCATATATTCATGTATACGTATCAACGTATATATGTAATGTAATATACGGTGCACCAGTATGTATAGAGGGCAATTTGTTATGAAAAGTAAACGCTTCTTTAATGCGTTTTCGACCCTACTACACCTCAACCACTCTTGTTTATTCAGCAAACCCTTTTACGTATTGTTTTTCGACACATGCATTTTTTTAACCTGCTGCAGAACATAAAAAAAAGTTGTCACAAGCTAAAAGCACTCATTCTTAAAATGTCCAACCTACGTGTATTATTATACATATATGGAGGTATATTACACACATCTATATACTACGACCTACTGACAGAGTTAGTAATATAAAACAAATGTACTAATGCGTATTAGTGTATACTTTGTAGAGATTACATTCCAAATGATGTGATTATATTCTTCTCTTTTCAATACAAACAATAAGATAACGAAAAAATTAACTTACCAGCTGTAACTAATACTTGTAAAAACATGACTCATAAGAACTTATCTATCTACAGTACTTATACCTACGGAAATTATTATTAGATATTATTGGAACGTTGGCACAATTATTATATAGTACTATAGAAGTAAATTGAAAATTTATAAGAAATAAGACTGAACTGAGTATAAGTATATAAGTAAACATTCAATAAGTGTTTACTTTTCAGTATAATACTGATACGATTTTTTTAAATTTTTTTATTATATATTATTATAAAGCTAAATATTTTGTGAAAAGTACTAAATACGTCAGATTAGGTATTTAGGTTAAAGATTGATATTTATATAACTTATAAGTAAAAGTATACAAAACAGTAAATTGGTTGGCACAATATATTGCACTTATTATTTACCTGTATTTATTTAATAATATATTAATATATGTATTATAATTTTTAAATTCTAATATTTATCATCAATTTGATACCTAGCTATATACCTATTACTTATATTAGTTTAGAATGTTTAAATATATAATATAAATAATATTTGTTGAGCGTTTACTGTGTACCTATACTTTATTTAATATAACTGGTATAATAAATTTACTTTAGTGATTTTCATTGTGACTTGAGCTGCTGGTTGTGCGAAAATCACCTATATTATGATAATAATTAATAGACTTGCATTTATAGCTACAACAGCAAAAGTTCATTGTATTTTTTTTTTTATTAGACATAAAAGACCGAGGCAGCTCTGGCCATTGGTCTGACAGTAAATTACATTATTGTTATTACATATTATTTACATAACATTTATACATATATACAAGTTATATTTCTTTATATAAAGTGGATTTTTTTAGAAAAATAAATAATTTTTGAATTGAGGTTGGTTCAGGACTGAAGATTTCGTTAATTGTATTTTGTATAAGAAACAAATATCAAATATGTAAGACTTACAAAATTAATCTTGAGTAATATTTTTGATTGTAGAGAAACTATAAAACATATAATGCAAGAGGTGGTAAATAAGAGTTAAAGGTAGTTTATCATCGTTATTCTTGATATATTAGATATAAGTATAAGTATTTTATATATAATATATAATATATAAATATGAAATACTTAATATACATATATGTATGTCTTGAGGTGCATATACTATTGAAAACAATATATATGTATATTATACATATATATATAATGTATTTATATGTATATCTACATTAAAACATTATTCCGTTACCAATATATATACTGCCTAATATCGATACTTACGTATATATAATAGCTATATATATAATATTTATATAGCAATGGCTATGCCATGTATCTACAGTATACCTTATTGCATATATATATATATATATATATGTATATACAATAAACACAATGCGTTTATTATAATAGCAATACACGCAGCACTTTTCGCGCGATGAAGTTACAAAGTGGAAATTACACACCGTGTATGCCTATAACACGCTTACGCGCAAATCGCGGAATGATAAGGTGTTATACGTATAGTGGTTCGTCGGTAAATCGAAATCGCCACCGCTCGTGAAACGCGTGTGTGTACCTATATATATACTATATAAGTAGCAGAGCGAGACGATACGACGTGGAGTTTGCAACGGGTCAGAGATCTGCCGGGACCGCGCGCAAAGCCTTGCACGCCGACGTTGGCGGGTGCGCGAAGGGTTGTGTATACATATACATAATGTGAGTGTGGGCCGCAGTGTCGGGGAGTAGGGGTAGGTATATAGCGCGTGTAAAGGGACGGGAGCTTACGACGAAATTAATAACTTTAGGGCCACCGGTCACGAGCCGCAAGGGTTTGCCGTGTTTGACACGTTGTTATATTACGCGGCGGCAACGCCGGTAACCGCGGGCCCCCGCCGTCCGGCTCGCGTCGTGTGGGTGGCCGGTCCCGCGGCGGCCCGGGCCCGGACACGCCCACGGACCAACACACACGCGCGATTGTCGCTAGCCGAGCGCCGCCCTGTGCCGCCGACTTAGTAACGGCACCGCCGCCGCCGTCATATTTACGCGGCCGCACCGGATATTCTATACCAGCATCAGCCACACACCGCTCTATTCGCTTCTTGGCCCTGGCCACGGTCAAACTACCATTGCGCCACCACCGCCACCGACGTACCGCACACACGCACACCCGCGCGCCATCAACGCCGCCACAAGTAAACGGTACACGATATACGTACGTATTTATACATATTTTACTCATGTGATTCAAACAAATCATAATATAATTTATATTATCATCGATATTTATTTGTACATATCGCGATGGCTAGAAAAGTCCAAAAGTTGGACGTCATAACTATTACAGGAAGCAAGTTTTAAAATTTGCAATTATTTTAAATCAAATAATTTTTTGCTTTTCGGCATTAGATAAAACTGATTTAATTTTGTACTTGTATTTTTTTTTCTTTTCATCTTTCTCTCACTTCCAATACTGTACTTCTATATTTTAACGCTATACCTTTATAAATAATCTACATTGTACTTACTATTCATAATGTTATCCAGCACCTAATTTAATGTTTACATTGTACAATATGCCAATAACCTTAGTTGTTGCGGCTTTAATAAAAAAAAAAAACTGATTTATATCTAAAATAAATCAGTTCATAAATTACTAATTTTAATAAGGTCTTAATATTTTTCAGACGTAATTTTAATGTCTATTAAATTTAAATGAGACTCGTTATAGATGACATTTATACCGATAGAATACATTTTTACCATGGCCATCATAAATTCATTATATGCAAGGTTTTGATATGGTCATATGATAAAAGTTATGATTAGTTTAATATATAAACTCGAATTAATGAACTGAATTATTTTTAGGCAACATTATATAGTAACAAGTTTTAGATCACGATAAAACATTTATTGTATATCTCATTAATTTAGGACTTAGAAAAACCTATATCTTGAGCAAAAACAAAAAAATAATTTAAAAATTTAAATTAATCATCATCAAATATATTTTAATCATGATATTGGCTTTCGATATTTTGCCGAATGAAAAGACCCTAAATAACTGTTATACCCAATTAATTTATAAAACAGTTTTGAGTAAACTTTGGCCATACAACCTTTAATCAATTTTCAACTTCGATTAATAATATTAAATAGTATACTTACCTATATGTTTTTATTTTTTTAAATACGATTTTCGTTACAATTTTTTTAGATCCCGCCACATTTTGGGCGAGTATATTGTAATCTATACCGCAGTTGGTGCGGTCGCATTATGATTTGACGTATTCAGATAATGGGAACAGGTAAATCACGTTTAAGTATATTATATTACATTAGAATCATTAGATAGTAGATACCTATAAATTATATAATCTTAATTCATTATATTATTCCATACATATCGTGTAAAATTATATCAGCTATACTACGTATACAAGTTGTGGTTTCCATAATTATTTATTGAAATTTTGCATTTTTCCGTTACGTTTTAGCTCGCAATCTACGACTGTATACATATATATATATACAAACGATATATACACTAAAAACTATATATAAGTAGGTACCTATATTAAGTAGATACGATGAATAAAATATTTAAAGTTTTAAAATTAAATTAATATATATTTATATTTTAAACAATTAATTTTTTCTATGAATATTTACTGATTATGCAACACCAATATATGGATTGGCGTATAACTAAAAATATATCTGCAGCCACAGTCCATAATAATTGTGCCCATATTTATAATACTAGCTGGCTTATATATTGAGCTCGAATATTAATGGAAAATAGGTAGTTACATATTATTAAATAGTATACAAAGTTAAATAATTTATCAACTTGGTTAGTAAACTTGCTATGACAATAATTTAGTAATATTTACCATATTTATTGAATTATTTTTATTCTTATTAAAATATAGAGAATATATAGGAATTGTCTACCTATATGAATTGCACAATACTTTATAAGTTTATAACTTGATCAAGTTTATGATGTGTACACACTTTACACTGTGCATGTACATAAAAATATATCCATATTTTATAAATTTTTACTTGACGTATTACGCCTACAAAACGTATAACAGGATAGTGATTAATTACATCATTTACAAATAATAAATACTTCTTTATATTTTGAGTAGTTTGACATTTATATATAGTAGAGTATAAAATTAAATTATTATACAGTGCTTAAATAGATTTATTACGGTATATTCATAAATATTATATATATAATATATATACAAACTTAAATGTAAGGAATCAGAATTTCTTAGTTGTTAATTTGTTAATTCTAAATTAATCTTAATTGTTATAATTTTTTATTGTAATCTTTCCAAAAATAATTTATTATATTTCCATTATACTATTTAACTATAACTATATTAACTTTATATAACTTTATTTTAACTCGGTTATTATTTATTACATTTATAATTTATGTCTGTATATAACATCATTAATAAAATAGATGACAAAGATAAAGCAAACAAATTTGCGTTTAAATTTAATTTAAACATAAAAATATAAAAAATTGTAAAGTTGCCTACGTTATAAAGCTGTATTGGTAAATTGGTGTAATTTGATTTCGGAACTTGTCATTGACAGAACCATCATTATAAAAATTATAAAAAAGAATCTATGTGCAGCAACTTCATGATCTCGATTACATATAGTTAAATGCTATTTATACTATAGACACTACAAAGCTATAAATAATTTTATATAATGCTCTAAATATTTATTACATTTTAATCCTTAACGTAAAATAATATCTTTAAATAAAACATCGATTTGATACTTATTTGTATATCATAATTATTATACTTTTGAAATCATAAACAAAAGATAGTTATTTTTAAAAAAATATGATCAAAAAGTTAAACTTTTAGTATCTTTTATCAGTATGAAAAACTCTCATCTGAAATTGATTTTACGTCTTTCTATGTTGTTATTATAAGTATAATTAACTGGTATACAAAACATCGCATTATGAAGTCTATACATAAAAATCAATTTACAAAAAATAAAAATAATAAAATTGTTTAAACGAAATCTATCATACTCTTGGGTCAATATTGATGGTTTAGTATAGATATTTATTGATAACCATACAAAATGTATAAATCATAAAATTAATAATATATATATATATATATATAGTATATATTTTAATATTTATAAGCGCATTGCCTATATTTCATCATGAACTTATTTTTGTGTACTTGAGTAATATATTAAACTTTGTGTTACTTAATACACAGATTAAATAAAATAATGTAATATTTTGCACATATAGCACATTTTGCACTTGATTACTTATATTGCACTTTCATATAAAATATAATCATATATATTTCAATGTTGAAAGTTCTCATAATAAATCCTTATAATTCGGAAAATAAGTTCTCTTGAAGCCGTTACTCGACAGTTCAATTTTTTTTATAATCAGTTGATCCCGTGGACAAATACACTTGGTCTCCTTAGAACCATTCGACCCCTTTTTAAAAGGATCGAAAGCACATCATAATCTCTATTATTGAAAAGTTTTGTTGACCTTTTTGTATCGTAAGCCTTTCTTTTTCGGTTGAACTCAAAAAGCCCGGAGAAGATTAGACATCCCGTTCAAAAGGTGAATACAAAAAAAAATTTAAACGGTATATTCGTTCAGAGAGCGCAAAGTTCGAAAAGCCTTAAAAAAAATGTCTTTTTTAGGATAAATAATAAATAAACCAAGAAGAAAAAAAGTTAAACCTTTAATCAATTCTATTTAGCACCATTATATAAGAGCACTGAAATCGCCATGTTTCCAATTTCAATGACCTCTTATATATAGTCCATAAATATTAAATGCCTTCACTCTTCACTGCAATTATAGTGAAAGTTAATTAAAGATAACTGAACAAAAAATATATTAAACTTAATTATATATAAATATAATTCAGCGTAATTATCATCTGTTTTATTACAAACTCTTGATTATTTACAAATATTTTTAGTAAATTGTACATCCAGGGTTAAGCTTATTATAATTATACATATGAAGAAATGATTAGAATTTTCTACCAAGTATAATAGTTTTAAAGAAATTTTCAGGAAAATTGAATAAGTGGTATAATCCATTTAAATCTTAAATCTTATTTATTATTTGTTATATTTATAAGCTTATAAATTATAAGTATGATAAGTAAAAAGAGAAGTATTTTGAATATTTTTAAATACATTTTTATTTAATTAGATACCGCTGAAATAAATTTTGTTTAAGCACATTATATCATATTTTTATTTATAGTAATAATAGTTGTACTGTAAAAAAGTATTGTATATTAATATCGTTTGACACAATAACATGTATAGTGTATATACTTATCATTGTATTTTATGTCTTTATGGGAATATTGATTAGAAATACTAGTGACAACGAAGCCATATTGAGTATATTATAAAAAAAAATTTTTAACTAACTATATAACCTTATTACCGCGTCACGGGATCATAAATTGTATTTTAAGAACGTTGACAGCGTAAAATCATGCGATTATTAAATAAAAGCTTCAAACTTTCATTTCTTGGATATTTCTAAAACTACTTACTTCACGTCTCTTCCCCCAACATATTATAACATTATATAACATAAGTAGGTACCTATTTGTAACATTTGCGATTATATTATTATTATTATTATTATTATTACTATTACTATTATTTTTGAATAAGTTTTGACATACACAGCGTATATAACTGCAGTAGCAGCAGCGATAAATATAATATGGTATAAACGCTCGACCGTGGACCGATCGCGCGACAAAAGTTGGTCGTATATAGTTGCCGCCAAACTGCCTCGGGCACAGCGGCACAGCTGCGTGTAATGTACTCGGCGCGTATAGCTTTTTCACAACAACGGTCCCGCAATGGCAGTGGCGGCGGTTGCGTTACATCCGCACCCTTCACCCATCGTATACTTTTGCTCGCGTTCCGACATCCATTAGCCGCCGTCGTCGCCACTACAGTTTCCGGCCGCGGGGCTCGCGTATATATTATATATTGCAAAATTATATGTATATGTATATATATACTTCCGGACGAAAAAATCGTCAGCAGATATGCCGTTTCAGGGACATCGGCGGCATTATAAAGTTAAGCGCAGCAACGCACCTCATAATCCGTGATGTGAAACATCATTATTATGTTATCGAACATATAGGTATAGTTACTATCGTCTAGTACATTCTGTGATTATAGTAATGAGAATATTAACAACAAAGCTTTTTTTCAACAATATAATAATCCGTAGTAATTAAAAATTAGAATATTCGTCAATATTGCGCAGCAATATCCTTATGTATCCAAGCAAAAGCTATGAGAATAGTTTATGTTTATCGAAGAACTTAATGTATAATATTATATATATTATAGCTATTCTTTGCGGCTTCGTTCGCTGCTCGCATATCAGTAGTTTTGTTAATTTAACTTCAAAAAAATGGTGAAAATGTTGTTATATAAACGAAAAATAAATATATATGCCAAACAACTATGCTCAATACCCTTACAGGACTTTTGTGAAATAAAAAAAATTACCCTGTTAACTTAACTTGTTAATGATTACCTACTTATAAAAACAGTAAAATATATATTCATAGCCAAAATTAAAAATTAAAACTTTGCTTCTGCACATTTCCATCCCCTTAAAGACTTAAGGGTTGAATTTCTAACTAATCCTTCTTCAACGATCTTGTTGACTTTATATCATATTAGAATGGTTATTTCGTTTCACCCTCTATAGCTAGGGTAGGGATTGATTTAAAAAATAAATTAGTTCATATTTTTTCTTAGTGTCTATAAGCTGTTTCCAAACCAAATTTCCAAATTTCATCAAAATCTGTTCAGTGTAGAACGTCATAGATAAAATAAGTTATTTTTGGGTTAGGTGTTATTATTATTACACCTATTGGTGCACCAAAAATATATATATATATATTATATATATTAGATTTAATTTAATTATTTATAAGCTGTATTAAAAGTTAAAAATAATGAGAATTAATAAAAATATACACAAAAGATAACATTTTTTAAATAAATATTTAGGTATATAGTTTTGTATAAGACACTTGACGCGCGCGAGTGGTATTTATAAGCGGATTCCGAAACAAGCTCATTAATAAACCACACGCCGAGCCCATCATACATCGTATAGTCGTCGTCGTCGTCTCTCGGGCGATATACAAACTATCGCCGCACTTATGCGTGCGTCATTATATTTAAGCCCGTCACGCCAACTTTTAGATCCTTCCGCGCCGCTGCCGCCTTCGTGGCGTATAGATATACATTATATTATATATATATATACAAACGTCAGCGATCGCGTCGTTTACGGTCGAGTACGGCATATATCGCCTTATATATAATGTTGTATATATATATATACACACACATTAGGCCGCGAAAGCTCCAACGCGTCACTTTTCAACGTTACCTACCTATACACTGCAACACGTATATTATAATAAAGCATAATAAAGGTGTCCGCGCCCACAACTTTTCAACCGTCGGTCGACGAAGGGAGCCGACGTGAACGCAGACGTCTCGCGCAAAGTTCGCGAGCGACTAACCGCGACTAATCAGCTGGTTGCCGCGCCATCACCCCTTCCACAGGCTATATGCGTGGTATAATATACGTATTATTTCGAGTTACGACGTAGGTATTATAATATACCCTGCCTACAATCTACACATCATAGTATTATAATTGTTCATTTGCCAACTGTATGACAGGTCGTAGGCTTATTTTTTTTTTTACTAATTTTATTCATAAATTATTTTATAATATAATACATTTATACTTGAGCAATACAAAAAAAATAATAATAATAGTAAATAAAACACATAGGTAGTAAAATGAAATAATAAAGATAATATTTGATTTAAATAATTAAATGTAGGTATTTTCTGTAAAAATAGAACTATATAAATAAACAGAAAATATGAACTCTATTAATTCCTATGTTTTTTAACGGCGTAGATATCAATATAATATATTGTATATTGACTTATTAATCGATATCGGTATTATATTATATGGACACCTTTCAGCCCCATACCTACTCGATTATTCAATTGCTTATTTGATTTTCTACATTTTAATATTTCACGGACATATTATTTTGTATAGATAATATAAACGTTATTGCTATAAGTACCTATATTACTTTAATTACGATATTTTCCATCTATATATATATATATATATATAATAATTATATATATATATATATATGTATATATATATTACATTTTGGTAATACAATTTGTTTACAATTGTGTACATGCTATATTATATTGTATACAGGTAGACTTATATATTCATATACAGGTTAATAATAGTTATACTATTAATATTATATTATAGTCAATACAAAATTCAATTATTTGTAAAAAATATTATTTTTTTTAAGTTTAAATTGATTGGAGAGGGGAAGTTAGATTTTTTAAAATCTACATGGCATGATATAAAAAAAGTTGGGAAACTCTTATTTAAAGAGTACTCAATTACATAACTCGTAAACAATATATTATGAAAAAAAGAACATATTAAGTTATATAATTTATTAATATGTGTTTATACTATATCTGCATCAACAATTTTCGTACATATTTTTGTAAATAAAAAAAAAAATGTTTATTTTATTAATAGGAGATCGTTTATTGGATATCCCGTGCAAAGTTTGTGGGGATAGAAGTTCTGGCAAACATTACGGCATTTACAGTTGTGACGGTAAGCGCCGTATAGTTAATTTTCCTTTGGTATTTATAAACTAACAGTTTGAGACTAACAAATGCCATCATTGCGTGTATTGTGCTGCTGCAGGTTGTTCAGGGTTTTTCAAAAGGAGCATCCACCGGAACCGGGTGTACACGTGCAAGGCACAAGGCGAACTCAAAGGCAGGTGCCCCATTGACAAGACCCACAGAAACCAGTGTAGGGCTTGCAGGCTCAACAAGTGTTTTCAGTCGGCGATGAACAAGGACGGTGAGTTCGTGTCAAAATTTATATTATATTATACTCGATTCCACCCTTTTTAAATAATATGTATATATACATACACTCACCACGCGATTCTGAGGTTTGTGTACACTTTTGTATAATTTTATAATGATAGATAATGTATAATGTATTATAGTATATCAATATATCATATATACTATTATGTTTGTACACACATTATCAAACCAACTTGCACATTTTAGACCATTTTTGTTTTATTCCAAAAACAAAGTGTATATTCAGTCAAAGTAATTGTTATGAAATAGTTATTTTGTAGGTTTCCTTTCCTGAGTATACAAATATATATTATATATGTGCGTTTATAAACAACCAATTGAAACACCGCAGAAGCTACTTCAACGGTGTCCCAACAAAACTGTTAATATTATGCGTACTCACGATTTTGCGGTGCCATATCGTGACAGATCATAAAATCAGAGGCACCGCGTCGTGTTTACATTGTATTTAATGTTCGGGAAACACATTTTGGTTTTGAATTAATTTCACATAACATATTAGACAAAATATATTATTAAATTTATGAAATTAATGCCTTTTATACATTATATATAATAAAATAAACAATAGGCATATATGCATATATTATAGGCCCATGGATGACAAATAATTTTGATAGATATTTTTAATTAAGTTTTTTAACATAGTGAATTTTAAAAATACTTCCTTTTGATGAAATGTTCGCTTAATCGAAATATTTCCAAGAACTAAATTCTATTTAACGAATTCTTTTATTTCTATACTTATCTTATACGACTTTTTTTTTTTTGCCCATGAGATTACGTAGTACAGAAATTGCACTGTATGTATGTTATGTAATACAATAATAAAATGACAAAAGAAAATTGTGTAAGCATAAATGTATAATCATAAATTATGTATATGTTGCTTATAATGTTAACTTTTAGATATGATAAAAAATAAAATAATATGATAAATATTAAGTATGCATAATGCATTATATCTCGATTTCTTATACCATTTCACTATCTGCCGGGATATTGCTAATTTATTATAGAGTATATAAAAAATTAAACGGTAGTGCAACGTTATAAAAATATTACAATATCATAAAATGTTGACGAAAAATATGGTTTTAATTTAAATTAATTGTTTTAATAAATTATAGGTAATATATTTTATAACATTATACATATTAAATTAATTAATATCGACAAAAAAATTAACAATGCACTGTAGAAAATTATCGAGCCACACAAAATAAGAAGGTGTTAACGATACTATAATAATTTAACGTCGGATTTCAACGTGTAAACCGACGGCTTTAACCGTTTGTATTCCTCGCTTTTTCTCCGCCATCCACCGGTCGTTAGGGGTTGACTAAAGATTTTCTTGCATCTTTTTTTTCATCATTCGTCTAATTTCTCTGGTATTGAATAATGACCCACCCCCAAACAAAATGCCTAGTTTATAATGTCGTTAACGCGAAGTCTTCAATCACGCCAAGCAAAACCTCTCTCTTAACTCTATCTCCTCGCTCTTTAATTCTTTTTCTCCTTACCCTTTCTCAGCCTTTGATAAATGAACCGCATTTTGTGCAAAAAGCTATAGCTCCACCACTGCACCGTAGCCAATTTTCAGCCTTCATTGAAAATTCTACAGCTATTCGCGCACCCCTCCGTAAATAATATATCCCTTTCACGCCTCTCAAATCATGTGTGTGTGTGTGTGTGTGTTGTATTTGGCTGGGATATATACGTGTGAGTTTTTGACAGCTGATAGCTGGATTAACTGACTTACCAACGGAAAAACAAGTGTAATATAGACAGAAGGGGGTCGATGACTTGATACAATTCAAATGTGCAATTCGGAAAACGATAGTCATTTAAATAAATATAGGTATAAGGAGTGGTTTCATTCCCGAACTCAATTGAAGTAATAAGGTAAAACAAGACATTTATGTACAACAAAAATGAGTGTATGTACATGTTTGCGCGATCGTTATAACTTATTATGTACGTATGTACGTATTATAAATACAATCTTTATCATTTATTACAAAAATATTAAAAAATATACGTATAAGTTTGTTCAAAGCATAAATAAAAAATAATATATATTTCACTATTATGCAAATCACTGCAAGTAGTTATGATATTAAGTTTACATTATATCAACCTACATACAAGACATTAGAACAATTTGAATAATTCGTATATAATATAATACAAGTACAAACAACTGTTTTTGATAATATCAAATGTCAATATTCAATAATATATACGTTAATCTTTTTTTAATTGATAAATAGTTTCACTATTAAAAAGACAAGTTTAGTCGAACAGGTACATATTATATTGTATACAAAAAAATTATTGCAAACGTAAATGATCGAAAAAATAATAGTATGTATATTGTTTATAAGAATTTAAAAACATAGGAGAATATTATTAATTCAATAACTATAAGAAATTTTGATAATTTAGTAATTATTTAGAATTATATATTTCAATTATTGATAAGCATTTATTATATTGTTATTTTTTAGATATATATTTTATTCATTTAGATTCTACACATGTATAATACAATTATGTTTATACAACCTATGTACAATCGACATCCGACGGGTATGGTCTAAAATATTTTTTATACCGCAGGTATGAGAAATAAGTTGTTTCGACTAAAAACAAATTGAATAGAATGCCCGTATGTCTGGTGATCGTTAACTAAAACAACAAAAATGTTCGTTTTGAATATTCGTGGATCAAAAAGGTACAGCGTACCCGGGATTATTTGATAAAAAAGAAAAATACATAAAAAGAAGGGTTTATTTCATACGGGTTGTTTTCTTGAGTTAAACATAAAAATAAATCATCTGGGCCACGTCATACTCTTGGATTTTGTTTAGCGTAACAAATTTGTAAAATCACAAAGTTTCTTATGTTACAACTTGCAAGTTTTCGTAAACCGGATGATGAAATGTAGGTTATTTAAAATTAAGATTACAAAAAAAATGTATAATAATAATAACAAAAATAAATAATAATAAACGAGAAAATAATAATAAAAAAAAGTGTTTGAATATACAAATAGCAAAAAGATCGATGTACAGAGCGCCTCCAGGGCCTCCCTGTAAATTGCAGGTTATTTAGATGATATATTGATATTATATTGATATCGGTGCGCTCAATGTATTATAGTTATGTATTATAACAAAAGAACTGGAGTGACAATGGGAACTATAAACGGGGAGACAGTTTTCAATCAGCAGTAAATATCCGTGAACAATTGAACAACCCTCGAACATATATCAACGTGTATAGTTATCAATGTAAATGTGTAATCCGATGATGAATTATTATTATTGCTTCCAGGTATTTGAGTATCATAAATTGAGTTTAAATGAATATTTTTACAGAATGTTTTTTCAGTCGAATCCGATTTCATAAAAAAAAAAAAATAATAATAATGGCAAATTCATGAAACAATTTATTTGAAAAGCTCAAATTAAAAAAATACATATTAAAACCAGAACAAAAGCTATGACACGTACAGTTTACAGTGATTTTCGTATATATGTATACAGTCTGTTCACCAATTTAGAGAACACTGAATAATTTCTCGGCCAGATAATATCGGAAAAAATCGAATTTTTTTTTACAAGCTAGTGGTACATAAATACACATTTTCGGATAAATTTCGAATTCTTAACCCTCTGGGTACGCGCATGCGCAACGCAACTTATATTTTTTTTTATATGTATAGCAACCGGTATTTTTGATACCAAATTCGGATATACTGAATTTTTTTAAGTCATTTTGACCAATTAACCATGGCTCTAAAATCAAAATTGACTGAATGATAGCCATTCAAATTTTAATAAATAATACATTTTTACAATTCATTACAAAATGCATAAAACCATTTATAATTATTTATTATTGGTTACTTTTTGAATATTTTTACGTATACAGTTGTAATCAATTTTAATCAAATAATTTTATATCCATATTTTTTTTTTTTTAATTATCCCGCGGCAACCAAGGCCATTGGGAAGGGGGTTGTACTGTTGGTTTTATGGAACGGTAGGTTGGTTACACGTGGGTGAGAGTTTTGGCAGAATTTCTATTGGGACACCCATAGGTTTCTGTCATGCCCCGGAGTGGAGGATAGCGGCACTTGTTCTCCGGACACCGCGTGCAGACTTGCTCGGAGAAAAATGTCGCATTCAAAAAGTAAACAATAATAAATAATTATAAATGATTTTATGCATTTTATAATGAATTGTAAAAATGTATAATTTATTAAAATTTGATAAGAATTCGATTTGTTCCAACATAATCTGGCCGAGAAATTCAGTGTTCCTTAAATTGGTGAACATAAGGTATATGTATATTATTGATAGAAATAAAAAAATTACGTAAGTGAGAAATTAAGGTAAAACCTGTAGGTTTCTTCAACAAAATCCGTGAAATCAAAATGTTATATTAAGACATATGGTATGATATATGCATAATGTAATTTGAATTCTAAAAATGGAGTTTGAAAATTAGGTATATATACCCAATTATTATGAGTATAGATTGAAATTACTTTGAAAAGAAAAAGGTTCTAAATTAAATTTGATTCAATGATTAAGTATTGATGTATAATAATTAAAGCAGCATCAGGATTCACGAGCCGTCCTTTTTAGTACCTATACTTTATAGTTATTTCATTTTCTTAGAACCATTATACTATTTCTAAACATTCGTAACCAAGATGATCGAATATGTATGAAATATGAATATTATAGTTTTAGAAGATTGGTATGTTTAGTTAAAATGACGTAGTTATTTATTTTATTTTTTATTTTAAATGAGCCTCAACAACAAAGGTTATTGGCCTTCGACATTAATATTTTTGTTCACAAGAATGAGTCATTAACAATAATATATACAAAACAAAGGTAATAGTATGAACAAAAAAGGATTGAGATATATCTAGGTTAAATAATTTGATGTAGTTTAGTTTGTTTTAAATAACTGATTAATTTTTCAATGTTGCTTGGCTGGGGACTTAGAACTTCTTCCAGATTGTCTTCTATGTTGAGCTTGGTTCTGATGTCGGTGAATTTACGGCAGTGGCATATTAGATGTTCAACCGTGGAAGTTTCACCGCAAGTTTGACATTGGTCAGGATCTGATCTGTTCATAAGGTGTTTATGGGTCACCCGTATGTGACCTATCCGTAATCTATAGTTATAATCATGAATACTTATAACTTCAAATTGTATATCCACCGCTAGTATAAATTCAAACTTTTGGTTATGACTATTATTCACGTGTTAATAATGAATATAGATACGAGTAAAAATTGTTTTTCTTTTGTCTATAACCTCTACTCAATCCTCCATTATTTCCAAACCAATATACTACCCCCGTAAAAAATAGTATTATTATTGTTATTATACGCGGGATGAATGAGTGATATGCAAGGTGCGCATAATGACGTGCGGTTTCATTGTTATGATATATATTATAATAATATTTTAACTTTATAATATTATACATATAGCGGTGCAACACGAGCGAGGACCACGCAAACCAAAGTTGCACCATCACCACCACCATCATCATCACCACCCAATGAAGGATTCACCGCAGTCCACCGTCAATCACCAACGACCACCTGGTCAAATCCCGATGAGCGCCGACCACAACAATATGATCCAAAAGACGTCTTCGGCTTACCCGAAAACGCCGATGGACACGACGTTACCACCCATGCCAACTGCGCCTCCGTCGCAGCAACATCACCACCATCTTCAACAACAGCCACCACCACTCCCGCAGCAGCAGCAACAGCCACCACCACCGCCAACGCTTTTGCCACCCACGCCCCCACAAGGACACGTTTTCTTGGGGCAACAACAGCCACCGCCACCGCCCGGGCTCTTGCAGATACTCATGTCGGCCGAAAAATGTCAGGTAAACGAAATCGTTATGCGATATTTTTAAATATATTTTCCATTTTGATAAATAGTATAATAATTATAATATGAGCAATTAATATTTATTATACGTATTACACACCCATACAAGATTTAGGAGCGACAAAATATCCCGCTGTCACTGTCGCATTGTTTTACATAGACAATAACGCACACTTATACGATTTAAAAGCTCAAGTCTTAGGTTTTAATACTGTGTATATAATGTTTTTGGAAATTAATACAAAGTCTTATGCTTTCAATAAATAAACAGGTCAATCTTAAGTTGTTTTCGAATTATATACGATCTTATATGGTCTTCATCATTTTATGTAGTATATACCAAAAAACGGCACTGATCTATATGATATTATTATACAATACGAAAACAATACCATTTGATGGCATTAATTTATTTTACCTATTGTTATTGAATTAACGGCTGTTATGTTGAAGTCCATATATGCCCACATAATAATTTAACATTATATATGTATATTTGGTTACCTATATCGAAATTGCATATTTCATATGTATTGGCGCAACTAGGGGGGGACTTAGAGGGCTTAGCCCCCAAAATGTATTATAGCCCCCCCCCAATTTTTTTGATTATTTAAAATTTAATGATACAATCCTACATATACGTAATTAATAATAATATTCTTATCTAATAAATGTGATGGTGGAATTTTGCGAAGCCCCCCATGGCTCACATTGACTAAATTTATTTGTAGGGCTTCAGCCCCCCCCCTCCCCAATATTTTAGACCTAGTTGCACCAATGTTCATATTTGACGCTGTAGCGTTTTCTCTTCTGTGATATCGACCGCAATCGCTCAAACTACTTAGACGGTGTACCTGCAATATTATAATATATTATAACATATACGATGTAGATGTCTATATACTTAAAAGCCGGGGAGGAGGCGTGTGACATTTGCATTTCGATTGTTGAATTTCGGTCGCGCTAATAGAAATATTTAACCAGATAGGTTCATACACCTACGTACGTGGTACGTGGTGCACATTGCAACAAATAATAAGGACATGTGTAATACACTACTTCTGGAGGGGTGTGTGTCGTCCTATAATATGTAATACACTGCTGCAGTGCAGCAGCGCGACGGAGAGAGGATGGCGAGCGGACCGACAGTGCGCGGACGAGGACGATGCTGAAGCGGGGGAAGAGTGCGCTCTCGCGCGATGAGTCAGTCCCCTCCCTAACAAAAAAAAAACGCGCGTGGACGTTTTGATGTGAGAACCGGACCACATGGTCCTCGCGGGTTTTAGCAGCAATCGAACCCTTTGTTCGCGGACGTCAAAGACGCCCTCTGGCTTTACCGTATTATACGTTTACTGCACACACGAACGCGTACGATCGTGTAAATATATATGTATAAATACATATATACACATATATATATATATATATATATATATAATGTACAACGTTGAATGTGTGTCGAGTATTTTACACATCACATTGTGTCGACCCTCGGGCTTAAGCTCGACTTTTATCGCTATTAGCATCGGTGTGCGGCGGCGACGTGTGATGCGATGGCGATGACGAGCTGCTGCAGACGACTGCTATTATAATATATTGTAATATTATATAGGTACAAGTTATTTTATATTTTATATTCGGTTTTTTTTTTTTTTAATTTACACGCTGTGACTCGGAAAATTTGTTTTCATACCCACTTATATGTATATAATACACAAACATAATATGCGTATTAATGTATTATATTATATGGCTTTCCAATCCCCGATCGTGTTTAAAGCCAGTATTCCGTCGTAGGTATATATATGTAACTATATAATCGCCTTTTTTTTTAATAATATAAACCTATTATAAATAAAATTATTGGCTAGTAGATACTTACTTATATTAGTCAATGTAATAGGCTCCATAATAGGAAATAAAAATATCTGTTATTTAAGTCCACAATATTGAAAATTTTATTATATTTTTCCAAGTCATTAAGTTATGAAAATACCTTTAATCATAGTTATTGGAAATTTTTTTTTCTACAAAATTGTATTGGGATATAAATATATAATTATGACATAAATGATGAGCTATGTATTGCATAATTACTTTAATGTGGTATTTTTTTTATCTTTTTCCCGCTCATAGGAATTGATATGGAGCGCAAAGATGTCAGAAGCTTCGTCACCTATTGGCATACCACAACCAACTAGTCCTCAGAGTTCAATGTCGTTGTCGTTGTCGCCAACTTGGGAAGTCTTACAGGTAATTGACACAACTTGATCGTTTAATCGTATTATAATATACTTATATAATTATATTGTTTGTCAGTGGCGCAGCCAGAAGATCAGAGAGATATTCCCCCATCCCAATGGCCGTATTTTTTTTTTTTTATTGATTTTATAGCAGAAAAAGAAATATTCATTGCTTTTATAAAAAAATTTCTAATAGAATGAAAGTTCTAGATTGGATACAATAATAATATTATATTATAAAATAGATATAAGAAATAATTATATAAGTGGTTTGCGATAAATTATTATAAATAAGACCATATTTCCAAATTCTTGAGATTTTTTGTACTTCTTAACGAGAGTACATGCAGGACTCCTATAAAGATACAAACTTCGCTGTTTTCCAAATGAGACAACCCTTATCAATTTTACATTATTCAGTGATGGGTATTTTTTCTGAAAAATGACGAATCAGAATCAAAATTCGTAGCAGTAGTTTTATTTAACTTTGTGTTCTAATGGTAAAAGGTTAATGGTTATTGGTTTATAAGACATATAGGACTATATGAAGATTTGAAAATTTTAGGTATTCTAACAACATGTTATTTTAAAAATTACGAAACTTTAAATTTGAATTAATTCATTATTAAAGGAAAAAACTAATAGGTATGTAAAAATTGATTGTTTGGCATAAATAAAGAACCAAGATAATAATTGGTAAATCACCATTAAAAAATATTAAATCTTTACTGTATAGGTGAATAACTTATAAATGTACAGATGAACCTAATTTCTTCTGAATGTGTTATGATAAAAATTATTTTTATGTACTTATAATCTAACCATCGCAATTTATGAAACTTAGTTGCAGTTATAAAAGTGACACACAGATATTTTCAATGGGATTTTCAATGGGAGGAGTTATATAAAAAAATTAAATGTTATGTTTTTTAATTTCACTAATATTTATACATACATACATACATACATATGGTAACAAATATACCAAGAGGGTATACTATACACCCTTAACATCTCCTCCACCATTGTGTGTATGCCACTGATTATTAGTATAGATACCTTTATATTTTATTATTCTATAATAAAATATGTTGATTCATGTAGTTGTATAATAAACAGCTAGGTAGTGTATAAAATTAATATAAAACCTATTATTTTTTTTATATACAACCAATCGCTATAGATTTAAATGTAGGTATGTACAAAATGTTCTAATCATTTTCGTTAATACACTTAATCCTTAGTGGCCAATGACTAACACGATGTCGACGTACTCGACGTGTAATTCTGCATTCTTGCCTACCTGTATTTTTCTTTAAGTAATTATTCAAGTGGTATTAACTTTTCAGACTTCTATTTGAAATACTGTATTTAATATGTATTTATACCATTTTAAACGTAATATATTCAAATATTCAATCATTATGTTATAATTATCTACGTCACTACAATGAAATATAAATGTTTTGTTTTTTAAATGTTAGAAGTTATAAGTTATAATATTATAATTCATATATATATTATTACTCATGTTATCATAGACACCTATTAAATTAGTCATTACTTGTCATTCATCAATATCTAAAATGTTATAATAAATTACGCCATATACCTATAAGTAATGTTAAATTAGTCGATAGTTACTTGTTAACATATTGACCTATACATTTTAAGTATAATACACCGTTATATACAATTTGGGATTTAAAAATTCTGACAAATCAGTCAATATTGACATTTGACATAATTATATCGCACTTTCAATAATAGATGTACCTAATATTGACATTGGTTATATACTGTATAAGTCTGTAGATAACTGACGTTTCAACACATCGGGTCGATTGTATACGGACTGGGGTAAGGGATTATATTTTATAGGCGAGGGTTGACTTTTTGACTGCCCGCCTACTTTCCTGCGGGTGGCAAAAGGTGTGCCCCTTTATCCAATCGCTTGTTATTGAAGATTAAAAATGGCGACCTTGTACGAATACACTTTACAAATACATATATTTATACAATGCATGTTTGTGTTTTCAGTAATGTTAAAACTTAAAAGGATTTTATTTTACTGATAATCCTTATTTTTAAGTTTTCTATTATACAATTTAATTGACAAACATAATAAAAACGATTATCTAACGAAAATAGGAAAGCAATTACCTACGTAATAAAAAGTTTTTTTTAATTCAAATTTAATTTTTATTCTGTAAAAATAAAGTGAAACTTCCTAATAACGAACATCTATTTAACTACATTTTCTGCATACCTAACAAATTATTTTGAAAACCATGCCTTTCGTTGTGTGGCATAAACATTTTTTTTTAATATTAAATTTATATGAAATCTTGAAATATATAGCTATAATAGTAGGTATACTAATAGTTTATAGTTTCAAGTTATAAAAGTGAATAGGTATAGGTACTAATAGTTACCAAAATCTGTAATAGTTCATGGGGTACTTAATACTTATAGTTTTACCTATGAGTATAAATCTGTTTATAAATACTTATAATTTCAGAGACCTCGAACAGGCCTATATATATGCACTTATATTATGTCTAATGTTTCCATTTGAAATTTAGACATTTATTACTATTATTATGAATTTAACGAAATTGACCCTATGATCAATCACCACACATTGTTTAACAAAATGTATTAGATAAACACCAAATAGTATAATTTTCGGAACAATTCAATGTTTAACAATAGATGGTTTTTTTGTTACAGGAGACAACAGCTCGATTACTCTTTATGGCTGTTAGATGGGTCCGATGCTTGGCTCCGTTTCAGACCCTTTCCAAACACGACCAGGTAATAATATTATTTTCAAAATTGGTAATTATAATCAATTGTCTTTACGGGTTATAAAGGCTATAGCCATAGGTATATAGGTAATACTTATATAATATATATATTATATTCCAGTGGTAATATACACATAAAGTGTACCTATTCTGTATTCATGTGCACTAGGTACTGTACCTTCATATATTTATAGTGCACTAAATATTTTAGGGGCCAAAGCCTCACTTACAATTATTTTTTCATACATTTTTTTTTTTTTTTGTTTTGGCAAATTATAAATAACTTAAAACACCTTTTTCGTACATATAATATAATGAGCAGGTAATATTTAGCAGGGATAGTTTTTTTTTTCACACATCTCATCTACCCTACCAACCAAATATAATATAATTATGCATACGTCGCACTGATATAGCTTAAGATACCTACTCACTTTAATTAATTAATTTCTTAGAAATTATAAGCTATAGTTTAAAACTATGTGATGCTTATACATTCATATACGTACCTATGTATATATATATATTATATACAGATTACACATTATGGTGATTTTTTTAACTGCTGCAGTGAACACTCATTAGGCACCTATGTATATTTCGAAAAGTATTAAAATAATTGATCGTAGACGCTCACATTTTTAAAACAAATTTTTTGAGGACGTCAAATCTGATTTCGTTTTATCTGAAATACAGTTGCTACTGCTACAAGAGTCATGGAAAGAACTGTTCCTGTTACACTTGGCCCAGTGGTCAATTCCTTGGGATTTATCACCACTACTAAATTCAGAGAAAGCTCGCGAAAGGCTACCAGCGGACGACACAAAAGTCAACAACGAAATGAAAATCATACAAGAGATATTGGCTCGTTTTCGGCAACTATCGCCCGATGGCAGCGAGTGCGGTTGCATGAAAGCAGTTATTTTATTCACCCCAGGTGAGTGGTAAATTATTATATTGAATTCTGACCCACATTTGACGTTAAAACGTTTATTATTCCAAAAATATTTTTAGAAAATGTTATTTACTTTATACTCGATACATTTACAAATGTATACAATATTTACACACAAGTAAAAACAATAAACTATGTTGTTATTACATTTTGTTCATTGCAGTAAAAAATATTTATATGTATACTGCAATTTCCCATATAATTTTTTCTAAAAAAATAAATATATAGGTATAGTATACATAAACTATAATAAATAATATTAGTAATATACCTATCTACTTTAATATTACTATATTAATTAATAATTATTAATTATTAACACATTCATTATTTTGATAAAAAGCATAATGTATTATAACATGCATCTCATAAACTTAAAGTATAATAATATTATATATCTATAAGAAAATATAAAAAGGTATACCTAACTACCTATGTTTTTGTTTTACTGCTAATAAAATTCACTAACTATACTAATTATTTCAAAAGCTCAAGTGTGATGCCTTTTTTAAGTTTTTCGTCCAAAATATTATTATATATTTAAAAAATGCGTTTTTGTGTAGAAACACCGGGCTTGATCGACGCGCAACCGGTGGAAATGCTCCAAGACCAGGCGCAGTGCATATTGGGTGATTATGTGCGCGGTAGGTACTCGAGACAACCTACAAGGTTTGGACGACTGTTGCTAATGTTGCCCAATCTTCGGGCAGTCCGGCAGGCGACCATCGAGAGACTATTCTTCAAGGAAACCATCGGTGACATACCTATACAGAGACTGCTCGGCGACATGTATCATATGGAGAAGTCATACGCGTAGTTAAGTGTTTAATATATTATAATATAGGTACATATATATATATAGTGAAACTTCCATTTAACAAAATCTTCTGTTTAACGAAATACTTTTGAGAACGGAACCAAGTTTATTTACTTCTATTTACCAAAATTCTCTGTTCATAAAAAAAATTTCTTTTGCCGATGAGACTTCTTAGTATGGAAGTTTCGATGTATTACACTACTATACATATATTGCGTTGTACTAGTCTAAGTCTAAATAAATATGCCATAATATATAGAAGCAGTAGAATTTATAGTGTTATTAATACTATTGTTCTACAAGTTTATATACAAGATCTGTACCTATATAAATGTATTATAACTATAGGTATAGGCGTACTTTGTGCATTTGTACTAATTTTATACTTACACCTTTAAATGTATTGGGAATATAACATATAATTACACTTTAGTGCACTGAGTAGGAATATAAAAGGATATGCCTATTGCCTGCCTATAAGCTCTCAAATTGTGTTGTTATGAATAATTTCGAATTTTATTTCTCCGGAATTCTGAAATCTTTCAATTTATTGATGAAACTAACCAATTAATTGAAACATGTTTTTAAGTGTTAATATAGATAGGTATCATATTTGTAGTTTGCATATTATTTATAATATTTAAATTCGAATTTTCAAGAACTTCCTTCACTGTTACACACAAATAGGACTATGGGAGTACATTTTTCGTAGTTTTTATTTAGTTTCATCATGCCAACATCAAGTAATTTAAAAATTTCAAGAATAGAGAATTGGGTGTAATTATCTATTCCTGATTATTCTCAATATTCCAGTATTTGTCTACAACACAACTCGTCATCCGAGTTTTAAATATAAGTATTTATGTTATGTTTAACTTTTTTATTTTATTGAAATCAGCTAAAAGTTAAGAAATAATATGTGTAGGTTTACCTTACATTTAATATTTATATAATATAGTCAATAATAGCCGCGAGAACTTCTCTAGTCATGATTTATTTTGTTACCAAATCGTTTATATTACATTGTATTTATTATCATTATTATTTATTTTATACCTATAGTTATTACCTTGATATTTGATATGCAATATGTACTTATCTGTTTAAAAATACTCTATATTATTTTCATGTATGTACTGCACGCGTTGTGTATCTTAAATAAATAAGAATATTGATTAAACTATTGAATTTTATACAATCATCCTTATAGTTTTATTAGCTTATTTACAAATATAACTGTTTGCATACTTGTAACTTGTGAGTTGTAAGATAATAGTTCCTATACGTTTTAAACAATGGATTTTTGTAATTCGATAAATTAAAAAAGTCCATTAGTTATGACATTATGTACCTACTTTACTTATGTCCTCCAAATTGAAATATTCAATGTGTATTGCAAACACTTACAATAATTGTATATTAACATATATATATATATATATATATATATATATATTGTATATTATTTATATTTATAAATTAACAATGTATTATTATAATTCATAACCATTTATAAATTATATTTGAACACGTTGTTGTTAGAAAATTAATCTTAAAAGTAATTTATGTCCTCATTCTATCTCATATATTTTATTTTCTGATATCTTATATTCAATTGTCAATGTTACTTAATTTTTAATTTAGAATTACCTAATAAATATATACAAAAATATAGTCATTATTGCAACGTTTTCTATAAATATAAACATATATGATGTATGAATATATTATTATACATATATATTATAAATGTTCCAAAATAATGTTTTAATTGTACTTATTATTATATAATATACCTATTACCTAATACTACCTAATATAAAAATATTATGATTTATTGTTGTTTAATGTTTAATGTTATGTTGTAGGGACCAATACTCGACACAGTAGATCTGTATTAAGGTACAGTAACATTATATCAATGAAATATAAAAAAAGATTGGGTCCCTGGCGGCCTACTTGACTATCAAATCTATACTCATATATAATATGTTATATAACTTATATAGGTACCTACGCCTACTTAATATAATTATGGAGGTATTTGCCACACACATATCTTTTATTATACTCTAAATCATACAATACAAACCAAGAAACATTTACTTTCACTACATCTGCTTACTTAGAAAGCTTCAACCAAAATGTCATGTGTAGGTTGTAGACTTTTGCAGACGATTGAGATAATATTAGAATTATTTCCGAGTATATCGATAGCAAACTATAGTTTTAAAATATTTTAAACAAATGAGTTACCTACATATAGTCACCTAGGTACCTGATGATTAATACATACTTGTTACATACTTATATACATTAGAAAAACATATACCTAGGACCTATGGGTAGTATATTGTTGTATTGTGTGTTGACCAGTTGCCCCCCACGGCTGTTATCGGGATTTTCAAAATATACCTGCAGTTGCCCTCGACCAAATGTACCAGTTGCCCTCACATGTTAATATATACACGATTACAATATATTGCCTGTAAAATAGGAAAGGTAAATATGCAAATAATAAATATAATTATTTATAAAAATAATGTAAAATAGTATAAAACGATAGAAATAAAAAATTTATAATAAATAATATAGTTATAATTTATAAATTATAATGATAAGTGGCATATTAAATGTGATAATTTGTATACAATTATAGAAAATATTCATATGCTAATATTAATTACCAACAAAATAATATGAAAAAGTCAATAAAATATTAAATATTATAATTATGTGGCATAAATTGTTAAAAAAAAAAAATTATATGTAATAATTATGTAAATCGACTACCCACTTAGATGCGTCTAAATTTACGCGTTTTTGTAAAATCCTGGCTTTTCACCTAGTAGTAGGCTATTATTATTAATACAATTTTCATTTTATCCATACTATATTTGTATAATATAATATTATATTTATTATTTATTACAAAATACAATATCATATATAATTGCAAATATCAAAATTTGATTCTATCATTTTATACATTTTTACATTATTTTTATAAATAATTTTATTTATTATTTGTATATTTACCTCCCATATTTTACAGGCTACATATTGTAATCGTGTATATATTAGCATATGAGGGGCGAGGGCAACTGGTACATTTTGCTCTAGGTAGTTTGAGGGGAATTGGTATAAAAAAAAGGTAATTTTGGGGGCAACTGGTACATGCCCATTGTACTCTTTAAGCCTAATACCTAATAAAAATACATTATACATATATATATATATATATATATATATTATATTATATTATAAATTTATAACTAATACATAATAGGTACTTTTAAACTATACCTATTCTATATAAATAGGTACACTACTGTACTGTAGACTTTAGTCAGGGGCGCCGAAGTCCTAAAAATCTGATTTGCCTAATAAATAACCACGGAAAAAATATCCCCAGAAAAAATAACCCCGAAAAAAAAACCCCGAAAAAATAACCACGCGAAAAAATAACCACGGAAAAAATAACCCTATAATAAAAATGATTTGTAAGTAATAAAGTATAAATTTGTAAAACAATGTCAATGATATATAAATAAAAAATTCTCATTATAAACGTGGAATACAATACAATTTGTCAATTTATATAATATAATAATTTGGTAGTAAAGTATAAATTTGTAAAACAATGTCATTAATATATAAATAAAAAATTCTCATTATAAACTTATATTATGGGGTTATTTTTTCGCGTGGTTATTTTTTCGGGGTTATTTTTTCCGTGGTTATTTTTTCGCGGTACCTAAAAATCTAGTAGGGCGAAAAATATTTTAAGAGGCCCAACATCTTAATATCGGAAAAAATGGCATGCCATGGAGAGGAAAATGGTCAATATGAAGCGGCCTATCTTAAATTTTCAAAATATGTCAGGCCATGGCCCGACCTTAACATAGGGTTCGGCGGCACTGACTGTAGTTACTGTACAGTATTGGTCAAATAAATTTTCAATCAGTCATTCAACATTTTGAAAACTCAATTTTATTTTCAGACGACAAAAAAATAATTTCTGGTAGATAATTGTTTTTTAAATTCTTTAATTAGATGAGCATAATATAGTCGCTTTTTAAGCCTTTTTGTTTTTGCGTTAGCTTCAATATTGTATCACAGAATTATTGCCCACCAACAAGCCATTATGTAGCCATGTAAATAACGAAATTGGTACACAAAGTGGATATTATCTACGGCGTTTTCAGTCTATTGTCGTTTTCGATAAATTAGCCGCTCACGAACAACCGGACGTGATTACGATTCCAGCTGCGGTATCAACGAGGAGGTCTCTGTCTATAGTTATAAAACAGTGTAAAGTGTACATATCAACGACCAAGACTTTAGTGACGGTATCAACTTACTATCTCGAGTACATTTTCGCGTTTGATTTACATTACATTATATAATATTTTATGATATATAAATAACTTTAAATGCCGTAAATGGTTATTTTCGGGGTCCTGGGGGTCGAAGATCAACGATCAGCCGCCGGGTGTTTATTTGGCATCGATCCGATTAATGGTCGCGAGTAATTATTGTCTGACAAACCGCACAAAGACACGGTTATTACATATTTTCCCGCAGTACGAAATTTAATACGCCGCTGATACTTCGGTCTTTGGTTTTCGACGTCGGACGCTGATTATTGCTGTTTTTGACGTTACCTTTCGCCACTCGATCGACAGCACCTCGAGATGTCACGTGCTCTGTCGCCTTAAGCCTCCAACTGTTAAGTGAATATAAAAGGTGTTTTGGTTCTGATTTTCTCGAGATTCGCGATCTTCAAACCTGGCCGAGGATATGGCCGATCCCATAATCGGGCAGAAATCCACACGAAGGAAACATTGGACCTTACTGAGTAACGATTCATCATTGTTTAATAATATAATATAAAATATTATTGGGTGCACCTGTGGTAATTTTTTTCTCACCCTCTGCAGATCGAACCCAAAGCCGATACAACCGTTTCGGAAGTTTCTTGGCAGAAGACGGATGGCCCGATTCACAGGTCGATTTGGCCAAACAGTTGCTGAACGAGAACTGCGGTAAGACGAATTAATTTGATACCCACTTATCAAACTATAAATTATGAGTTATATTTCTAATATTTATTATTAAACAGTTAAGAACAAAGCATTTTAATTTTTCTTCTAGTATTAGATAGTTATAGTAATATTTTAAATTCTATTTTAATATTAATATTTTTTAAATTATCTTCTTTCACTTTATAGAAGATGAAAAAGATCAAGAAGAAAGTGCTAGTTTAGGTGTTTATTGGCTGATCAAGGCTTCGTCGCAAGGACATAAAGAGGCAACTGAACTTTTAAGAGAATGTCTCGACACTGGAAAAGGTTTGTTCATAGTTTAATTTAGCTGATTATTTATGAGTATTTATCGATCATCGCCACTTGTATTATAAATAGGTATCTTAAGCCGCATACACACTTGTAACATTTTCTGTTACGCTGTAACACCGTTCCACCAGTTGTCGGTAAATTGAGTCGCATCAAAGGATGTTACGCGCTAATTTTACAAGTGTGTACGCGGCTTTAGCTTCAAAATTATTTTTTTTAAACTTACCACTTATTTGCATCAATTTGTTTACTGAATATTTGTTTAGGTATCACTGAACATAATTGGTTAGATGTTAAAGTTTGTCTGGAAACTTCTCAAGAGGATAAAATCATTCAAAAAACAGCACACGAAATATTTGATAGGTATTGTTTTATTATGATTAAAAATATTATCATTTATGTATTATGTATAGTATAATATTTCAGAATAACACCTTACACCAGTGTACATATAGTATGTGAGGTGTATGTCTTACTATAATTTATTTATATTTAGTAAACCAATTTTAAATAATTAAAATTAATGTTGGAGAAACCAATTTATTATACAACATAAAGATAAGAATATTATTGTGTTTGTATGTTAATTTTTCTTTAATATTTGTAGGAAAAGTATTATACAAATTTAGGTGGTATTTTTACCTTAAAATTAAATAATATATCAAATCACTCTTTTAAATCGTATAACACAAAATTGATTCTATTAAACGTATATTTTGTTGAATATTTGTAAGATGTAGAATATACATGTGAGAGTGATGAAGAGGGCATCTGTAAAATTAACTTTAAATCAAATCAAAAAATGTGTTATCATTGATATGTAATTCTATTAAATTATTATAAATTATCAAATACTGAGTTGAAGTTGATGATAATTTACTATATAGCAACACACTATAGTAAATTTACAAATTTCGTAAATGTATTCAGTTTTTACCACACTTTGATTATGCTCTTTATTCAATTATATATTTGCTATTTTTAACTAAATTATTCATGTATTTAATACATTAGTTTTTCTGATTACAGGATGTCAGCTGGTGAGGACTTTATTACTAGTGACCAGTTAAAAGACGAATTAAATCAAGCATGTAGCACCAAATCCTTAAGCTCAGACATGATTAAAGTAGATGAAAACTCTAAAGAATTCAAATGCTTAAAATCATCGCGACAAGGTATTAAAAATTTTTGACTAACTATACCTTAGAGTTTATTGGATGATCCAGTAACTGTTCTTATTCTGCTCAATACAAGATCTTTGGAAAAATACAAATAATAAAAAGCCTTTCCCCCAAAAATATAAATATAAATTAATTATCACATTTATTATCTTATGTATCTTCTATTAGTATACATGTCAAAGTTTGTCATGATTATTGCAATTTATAATTATAATATTCTATAACATGTATATATTTGTTTTAGACTGGAAATCCAGAATAAATGAATCTGGTGAAAAACTTACTGAAGATGTATTAGTGAATGCTGCTAAAGATTTTTCACGCGGGCAAATGCCACTTGTGCAAAAAATACTTACCATTGAAGAAAAAAAAAATGCCATATCTACTACTTGTGACTTATTTCTCCAGCCAGTGTACATTATTCACAATTATAATCTTTGTCTTCAAGAACGATTGAATAAAAGATTTTCCAAGTTGCCATTAAATCCATTCTCATATTTTCATGCTCCAACATTGATAACTACACTTCTCTGCTTTATATTAGGCTTGGACGGTATTCGTTTATTGATTCCTTATATTCTATTTTATGGATCATTGCTCGCAATGGTGGTTGCCACAGTATGTGCGCTATGTGCTAAGAGAGATTATGGACGATTCCGCCGATGGTCAAACTTATTTATCACATACAGTGGTGGTTGTCTCAGTGCTCAAGAAGCAGAATATCAACATTTGATGAACACTCTTAAGCCATATGTTTTCTTTTTTGCATCATTAGGAGCTCACTTATTTTTGAAGACTGTAATTGATTCGGACACTATGTTTCAATCTGAATTAACCGTTGTATCAATTTGCTTAACGTTTTATACACTATATTCTTTTTCGGTAACTACACTATGTCTTATAATGTATTTATTTTAAATTGGTAAATTATATTTTAGAATACATGTTTTATGTGGTAAATATTTGTATGTATTGTTTTAGTTATCTGGCCCAAAACTAGGCAAAACCAAAAATATAGATCTGATTGCGCTGTTATCGTTTTGTGTCAATGTGCTAGCAAAATATCCATATGAAACCGACACAGTAGTAAGCAAAGGCTGGAGGTTTCTTGATTTACATGTACCAACGTTTGCATCATATGTCATTGGTAAGTTAACTCGTGAATTATGTTCTTATTATTTATATTAGGTATATTAAATGCTTACAATTATTTTCTAGGAAATGGTGTTGAATTTTGTCTCAACTTTAGAGCGTTATTTTATTTGATATTACCAGCTATTATGGTTAAAATGGCTGCACGTAATAATTGGAGAGGAATTTACACAGACTTAATACCACATTGCATGACACTTTCATGGTGGCAGATGGCTCTAGTTGCTTCTCAAGGTATGTTATATATATTTGATTGAAAACTAAACTAGTAAATCGTTTAATATCAATTTTTATAATTGTTTTTTAGAGTCGACATGGTATGGGCTTGTTCGTAGTATATTAGCCTTAGTCTGTGTATTTATTCTGTTTCCGATTACTGGTATTTTCTTGCCATTTGTCACTATTGGCAACGACTTTGAGACAATTTATCAAATTATTCAACTGCCTGTTGTACTAATATTTATGTGGATTTTACATATAGTTTTGCAATATTTCAAACGTAAAGGTTTCCGCACTGATTCGTTTTACACATATTTACAGGTACTTAAATTAATATCCAAACTATTAATTTAGTAATTAACTGTAATTTGTTTTAGGTTCTTATAGTTTTAATTGGTACAACAATATGTGTTTTTAACAATTATGAGCGTTTACAACAGTGGATTGAGCCGCCTGCTGACAATCACTTAACATACAATGATTTCTCTGAATTTTGTAACAAAGATATTGGTAAAAATTCTCAAGAGACTACAGTGATGGTCGATATTGACTGCTCACAATTAATTGGTCAAAATGTGCAATGGGATGGTTACATAAAATCCAGCAAGGTTGTTTCAGTATACAATCCCATTTTAGCTGTTTTAAGCTTCTTTCCAAAAGTAAATTGAATAAGAAAAAAGTGCCTTAATTTAATTTATTTTAAATATTTTATTTTATTTTAGATTATATCAAATCCACTGACTTGTCTGTTGGGCAAACGTTTATCAACATGTTCAGACTCTTTCGGTTGTAACGTGAGCTCAAAGCTATCTGATCTTTGCCACTTATTTGAATGGAATCGTTATACATATGAAATAGAAATAAAAATGAGTAATGAAGGTGTATGGGGCAACAGTGGTGATATAACAACACTGTTAACCAATAGTCAAGACATCATAATGGACAACGCAACAAAAAGTTTAAGAGAAAATGACCATGTATGGTTTTCAGGCCAGTTGTCCGGTAACAAATTTGGTATATTAACTGCTAAAAATCCATATGTGCAAGCATCTTCCATTGGGTGTTTGACATGTTCCAAGGTTCAAGTTCTAAATAATAATGTTAGACAAAAATCATTTGATGACGAATTTGTCAAATGTGCTAAAAGACTGTTTCAATTTATTTTATATCCAATTGTATTATTTAAATAATATTTGCAAAAGAAGAAAAAAATTATTAATAATCCTACTAAAATTAGTTATTATTTAAAGTTTAATATTTATTTTTATTACTTAAAAATGCTTTTATAAAGTATCATTTGCACTGTGTATTATTAAATTTATAACACTTAATACTGTGAAGTGCAATAATTATAATTAATTTTTACTAATAACTAAGAAATTAACCAAAAATTTGTTTTGTTTGTATGATAAAAAAAAATATTATTTAGAAATAAATGTTTAACTAAAAACTTAATTTATTTTCTTTGTACCTATTTTAAAAATAAGTTTTTATTATAAATAACACATTTTGTCATCCCCAGTCATAAAGAACGCCGCACCAGCATCTGGCTGCATGTGTTGTCTGTCTTATAAATGTACAATATGACCAATATTATGTTAAATAGTACATTTTACTCACTAGTTTTAGAAATATTAGTAAAACGTTTTACTGTAAAAATAAAATGTTCAATGTTGTATGTTATACAGAGAAAACACATTCTGTGAGGTGTTAGAAATATGGGTCTAAAATCATCATATATTTTTATATTTATAAAAAAAAATATATATTGAATAATTATAACTTTGGTAAATGTAAATATGGTCATGATTACATAAGCTAAGTACATAACCTGTAAAATATTTATATGGATTTCAATGTGATGTACAAAATTAATAATTATACAACACACAAAATAAACAATTTAATGAGAACTCAATAGAAACTTTGATCAATTTTATAATTTATTTGTTAGAATTTAACCTGATTAATCAAGTGAGCATTAAATAATTATTAAACTTGTTTAAAATAAGAAAGGACTATACAAATTTTTTGGTAAAAAAAGTATAAAAATTTAATATGTAAATATTGTAAACATATTATGATATGAATTTTAAAGTAGATATCTACTTAAAAATTTTAATTATAATTTTATATAAAACATAAGTTAACTTTTAAGAAGTTTATAAAACTAAAAAAAAAAAAAAATAACTTCAAATAAAATAAATGCAGCACAACTCAAGATTTGGAAAATGTTTACATTCAAAGTCTTCAGATGATCACAGTATAGGTTATGCACCAAGCAACAACTGAATTTCTTCCATTGTCTTGCCCTTAGTTTCAGGAACAATAAATACCACGAAAAATATGCCCAAAACACTGACCAGCGTATAAAGCCAGAATGTATTGTATAAATAAATAGCAGATACCAATGATGAGAAAAATTTAGTAGCTATGAACACAAAAAACCAGTTGGCCATACATACTATTGAGCTGGCAATACCTAAAAACAATGATATTAATTTAATATAATGCGTAATTTTTAATTTAAAACAAAGCTGTTTAAAACTGCTAGCATATTACTCGATATGCTATAAACAAATGACAGAATTATTGATAACATAAACTGATGTATACCAAGAACAAATATTACCTTTAATTTGAGCTGGAAATATTTCCCCCATCAACATCCATGGGATCGGGCCAAATCCGATGGAGAATAATATTATAAATACACACAATGACACTAATGGGATAAATCCAACTGATGAGACATCATAATTGGAATCCTTTGCATAGAAAAATCCACCAATGAAAAATGTGCAAATTCCCATTGCAATAACAGAATACAAGAGTAAAATCTTTCGTCCTAATTTATCAACAACAAGTGTTGACACGTATGTAGACATAACAGCCATGACACCTACAATAACCGTGGATGCATTTGAGCTAATTGAGCTACCAGATGCCTAAAATAAATTAAAATATTCAGTTATAGTAATTTAAAACAAAACAAAATTATTTACATTGAAGATGGTTGTGGTGTAGAAAATAACAGTGTTACATCCCGTGAACTGCATAAAAACCATAACCCCTAGGCCTAAGAATAGTCCACGCTTGGCTGGAGTAGTTTGGAAGGCTTTCCTGACAGAAACTCTATCTCTTTCAGTCTGAAAATTTGTTGTTTATTTATTACACAATACAGAACTGTTAAATTATTATGTAAATTTATATTTGGTGCTTGTACTTTAGCTAAAGACTCTTGCATTGCAATTAATTCTTGGTCAACCTGACCAAAAGGTCTACGGAAATATTTCAACGACCATCTGGCTTTTATAATATTTCCTTTTGTAAGGTAGAAAATTGGACTTTCTGGTACAGTAAACATCAAACATAAATATACCACTGGAATTATTGCACAAGCAATAGACAGATCATGAACATTTAACTGTAAAAGAAGATGATATTTAAATAAAAATTAATCAAAGTTTTATACAGTCAAAACTACTTACAAATGATCCCATGACATAGGTGAATAAGATACCTGAGAATACTTGTAATTGAAAGTAAGTCCCTAAAGTACCACGTATTTCTTTATCAGCTATTTCAGAGGTGTATTGTGGTACAATCACAGAGTATGAACCACTTGCAAATCCATTTAGAAATCTTCCAATACAGATCATTTTTACCTTAAAGAACAATTATTATATTAAATATATAAATATGAATTCATATTATAATATTTACAGAAGAAGCCCAGATTATCATTTCCCATCCTAAGAGCGCAGGAAAAATTAACAATATCATCAAACGTTTACGTCCTAGTTTGTTCACTAGAGCACCCATAAACGGACATCCAAGTATGGCACCGAGTGGCATGCACGATGCTATCCATGAAATGTCTTCATCAGTAATGGGGAATCCATATTGGCCATTTTCCATCATTGGGCCAGCTGGAGATGTCCATCCAAGTGTTGTGCCCATAATAAAACCGCCAATAGTTACTATGATCACATGTAACAATCTATAAATTTGTAAAAAAAATACATATACAAATGTAGGACATACAAAAACTTACCGATCAACGTCACTAAATATTGAGTCCTATATTGTGTATTTTCACAGTCAAACAATGTGTTTTGAGATAGTTGTGTAGGTTGAAATACTGTTTTGTCAACAAGAGGACTCTGTTCATTATAGACTTCCTAAAACAAAACAAAATACATTTGTCAATAATTTTTTTAACATGAACATTTGCTTATTACCACTTGTACACTACTTAATACAACATATTTTGTTATATTTGAATAAGAAAAATCACAATAGTAATGACCAAGCTGGTTTTCTAAAAATTTGTAAAGCCTTAAGTAGGTACCTTGAGTGATGCGATTCTATTTTGGCCACTGTCTTTATCACTCTTTTGAGTTCCATCTGGCCCTCCAACTTCGTCCAACGACGTTACAGTGGACGTCATTTGACCGGAGAGGTCGATTTCCGAAAACCGTTGTACAGTAACCAATTTCAGTTGATCAGACTCAGTGAGTCACGACGGTCGAATTATCCCTAATCCCAAATATCGTCACTGATTTATTTTCAATTGTTCTAGTACTAGTGTACTAGTGTACTACAGAACTGTCAATTTGAACGAAAAAACCAAAACGTTGGAAAAATATTAAGTAGGTAATAAAAAAGTGAGTTGAAAATTTGAACACTATAATATGCAAATGATCATAATTTCCAAATGATAAAGATATTATGTAATATGTCGTTATCTAATCAATTAGATTTAAGGAGACTTTGGAGTTCGGACGCGTTCCGTCTAACCACAGAACTATACAGGTCTAACCATCTTCTGTTTTGATACATTAATCATATTTTACTTCTCATCTCTTGTCCTCTAATTAGTCTAATTATTGGTCTCAACTACAGGTCAACAGTCAATAGTCAAAATCTCATAATAGCCATATTATACAATATTATATTAAATTATATCGTACCTAGTACCTACCATAACAGTTGTGTTTACTTATATTGTAACATTGTAAATAAAATATTTGTAACTTGTAAGTCTGTACTCAGTGGCGTATTTAAGGTTTTTCCGCCTCTAGGCACTTTCCAATTCGCCGCATTCCTCCCACCTCCATCCTTCCTACAATTATTTCTAAAACGTATTTAAATATACCATTTATTATATTATAATATTATATTAAAAAAGATACATTGAGATATAATATGTAGATATACTAGTATGGTTAATTTTGAGCGAACAAAAATTAGTTGAGTTTGATTTCATCAAATGAAAAATACTTTTTCTAATTTTGTAAAAAAAAATTGTTGAAATTTGCCGCCCTCCAATGTTGCCGCTCTAGGCCCGGGCCTATAGGGCTTGTGCCTAAATACGCCTCTGTCTGTACTCTGTAGTGATCTCATCGCCTATACAGGTGTCGGGAACTTAGGATGAGTATGAGGTGACTCTTTGTAGAACTCGAATTACTGTTTTCAGATGTAAATTTGTTCATTTATTATTACAGAACACTTAAACTTCTAGAATGAACTAGTCTAATTTGTTCAGAAAAATATTCTCAGTGACAATTATCTAGAAAAATAACCGATTTTATTCGGTTCAAGCCCAGAAATATTATTCTGCTGGAATTATTCCAAGTCCAGATATTCAATTTAAAAAACAGACTGGCGTGAACGTGCTCTTTTTTACTTGGTCGTCAAATCACGTCTGAATAAAGGCTGTTTCGGGGGTCATCTATAGTCCTATTATACGCCTTCTACTCCCCGTCTGGGCCCTGGATTGCAATACGAAAAGCATTGTTTCCGACAATGATTTTTAAGCACTAAATCTGTTTCGTACATCAGCTGAGAATTCAAAAACATTTAAACTTTTATTTATCTCACTAAAGCTAACCAACCCCAACTAAACAGCGCGTTGTTCGCTGGTCGTGGCCTGTGCTGTACCAACTATCGCAATAATCACCATTCACGGCACGTCTATGGACTCATTGTTCTGATAGCCACAGAAAGCCGGCTTGACGACTTGAATTTCCATATTTTTAGCATAAATTTAAAATTATGATGACAGTAATCGTCTAAAATAATTTAGTGATGAAAAACGAAACATTGTATATAGGCAACACTTTGGTAAGGTAGTCAGAAAAAAAGACACGGGAAAAATAATCCACAGAAAAAAAAGCCATTCGAAGGTTAGGTTAAGGTTTTGCGAAAATTCGCAAATTATTTCAAACTAGAAATTCATAAAAAATTTTCTTTTTAAATCTAAGATTTGAAAATTTTTAATAATCTATAATATATCCTAGACAGATAAACCGTCTTCGCTCAGAATCGTTTTTTGTATACAATGATATAATATCATTGGATTCAAATTTAATTCCATCCATTACAGTAACCCACTTGTAACCTACTGTACAGCAGAGCGACATACACGACGTACCCGCTTTTTTTTCCCTGGATTTTTTTTCTTGGCTTTTTTCCCTACATTCCTTTGGTAAATACCGTTACACCGATATTTGTTAACATAGTCTTACGCGTGCATAACATAGGTACCTAGCAAATTTTACCATTGGCGATTCACGTTTAGCTCCGTTTGTTTAAAAATTAAAGTGAATTGACATTTGACTCAAAGATGAGATGTACATTATTATTAATCCGAAGTATGCCTAGGTAACTTTTTCTTAAATTTTGATCGAAAATTTAAGTACCAATTTTTGAATTATGGAACTATGTCTATTGTGTGCTATTGAAAATATAGACCTTAGGTATACCTGGTACCGCGAAAAAATAACCACGGAAAAAATAACCCCGGAAATTTAGACCCCGAAAAAAAAACCCCCGAAAAAATAACCACGCGAAAAAATAACCACGGAAAAAATAACCCCATAATATAAGTTAATATAAGTTTTCAAATTAATCTCAAATCTAAATGTATAACATACCTATTACCTACGTACAATTGTTATGTTCCCACAAATAATATTAATTTTGGATTTAATGATAAATTATTGTATACCTACGATAAAAACGATTAAAAGCACGGTCTGTCTGTCATATCGATCAGATATACCTACAATAGCTAGGTACAGTGACATATTATAACGGATAAGGAAGGTACTACTAACAGTACTAACTTTATCTTAAATTTAATGTAATGTGATAATTCGGTAATTTAAAACCAAATTATTATATTATATAAATTGACAAATTGTATTGTATTCCACGTTTATAATGAGATTTTTTATTTATATATTATTGACATTATTTTACAAATTTATACTTTACAACCAAATTATTATATTATATAAATTGACAAATTGACAAATTGTATTGTATTCCACGTTTATAATGAGAATTTTTTATTTATATATTATTGACATTGTTTTACAAATTTATACTTTATTACTTACAAATCATTTTTATTATAGGTTTATTTTTTCCGTGGTTATTTTTTCGCGTGGTTATTTTTTCGGGGGTTTTTTTTTCGGGGTTATTTTTTCCGGGGATATTTTTTCCGGGGTTATTTATTAGGCAAATCGGTATACCTATACTGAAAGTTTTGAAAAATCAGAATTTAAATTTGCGAATTCAATTAATGTTCAATATTAAAGGAAAGTGGGTTGAGCATGCTGGTGAGTCACCATCGTTTACAATGGCAGTTTTTTCAAGAATTTTGACATAAAGTATGTATCACTCATCGTTACCTATGTAGGCATAAACTTATTATATTAAAATGTAAAAAATATACCTGAATACATTAAGTTCATAGTATAAAATGAAAATAAATAATAAAAAGTAGGTTCATGGCCTTGGCAATTGCTTTATTTTAAGGTTTTTTTTTATTATATTCATGATACGTAATAACGTTTGAACGTTCCCATAAAATAAATTGTTACCTTAAATCACGGTTTTATAAATCTATAACTTATGAAATATTTATCAAAGTAAAGGACATACCTATTGATAGAGTTCTTTAATTCTTTATATATGTTTGTTTATTTGAATTTATATTTATATTCTGAACATATTGTAAAAACAAGATATTATATTGAAACCATAAAAATTTAATAAACGAAAAATAATATTTATGGTCTAATAGCGTGTGGTCGATTTGACGCACTTTTTACACTCAGTGTAAGAACATAATATTCGATCTCACCAATATTCAGTGAACATGTGCAGTATTTTGTATTCGTTTTAGTTTCACTGACATGTGCAGTCGTCAGTGGACTTTTTCTACAAATTAAGATTAACTAAATTCGTAGCTTTTTTTATTGTAATACTGTATCAATTTTGTGAGTGCAATGAATGCATTTAATAAATCTTAAATATGATTAATATAATAATATGAACCGTTTTAATTTATAATGATACACATCATTGTGTAATTTTCTATTCATCATATTATTACCATTATGGTACTATTGTATTTTTTATTTATAACTCAAAATATTTATTTTTCTTATTCATTTTATAGATTGTACAAAGTGCAACACTCCTATAGTCATGGAGTGCTAATGAAATTACATTGTACCTACTCTGCACAATTTTTTTTCGATTCGAAAACGCTGTAAAGCATAACAGATCTAAATAATAGTATTATAATCGACGTGCTCTAATATCTAATAAAGTCCTAGTCTCCTATTGCATTATATCATTACCTATCATTGTTTGGGAAAATGTTATTTATAGAACGTAAAAAAATTACATATCTAGATAAGTAGGTAATATATATAAACATATATTAATTAGAATAGGTATGGCTCAATACACACATACAATAAGGTCCTCAGAACTATCCGTAGATTGTTGTATGTTGTATATTAGTATCATTGATTATACATTTTTTAAATAATCGATGCTAGACATGTAAAAAATAAATTTCGTGTGGCTTGCAAGGTATTATATTGTTTAATCTATTCTGTGCCTCTGTGGTGGTATATTATAGAAAATACTATATAACATACCTGGCCCTGTCTTCCGTCAGTCATAACTCATAACCGTTAATTTAATATGCCAATACAAATTACAACTGTACAATACAATTATAAAATTATTGATCGTAGACTGTAGGCAAAACGCTGTCATAGACAGACCACAAACAAGCACGCATTTACAGGATTATGCTTAGATGCATGGTTGTGGGCCTTCCAGCCGGTAGTATATTATATTATATTATGTATGTATTATGACAAATCAGTTTTTGAATATTTTGAATAGGTTATTATTTCTTTAAACTTATAATAAGGGTTGTTCTTCTTTAATAGTAACATTAACTGTGCCATTATTTAATTTTTATTTGGTTTTTTTATTTTTTAACACCTTTTTTTGTCTTTCTTCCTACTTGTATGTTTTGTGCCAATTGTAAATATTATTTTAATAAAATAGTATAGATTAAAATTTATTTTATAATAATAAAAACAAATAAATAAATACTCGTTAAAAGTGTTTATTAATATATTTGATTACATACATGTTTTTATACAATTAAAAAGTCTTTAGGTATCACAGATTTAAATTGCTTCGCCAATTAGGAATGCATAACAATAATAGTGTCAGATACTAGATTTAATTAATGGAAATCTTCTAAAAATTAGAAATTTAAGCTAAAACTAAAAAATTTCATCACAGCATAAGCTTTAAGTTGGTCAGAATAAAAATATTTTCTATAGTAATATACATTTAAATTAAATAAAAAAAAAATTTTATACCATTTAAAACAGATCCAATAATTAATACATACTAAAACAGGTAAAAAATTAAATGGTTGTTGTTGATAAAAACATGTGCAACTATTTCCAAGAGTAATTAATCTAAACAATCATACATAATTATATAATAATAATATATGATTGGTTGGTGAATAAATAATAAAATTGTTTAAGTTTTAAATATAAATAATATGAAATATATTATTCCTAGGCATCATTTTGATTTTCTGTTAATAGTGGAGTATGATTAGCTCCAAGCAATTCTTGAATTTCTTCCATGGTCTTGCCTTTAGTTTCAGGGACAAAAAAGACCACAAAGATTGTTCCCAATACACTGAACAATGTGAATAGCCAAAATGTGTTGTATAGGTAAATCGCAGATACCAATAATGTGAAAAATTTGGTAACCAAGAAAACAAACAGCCAGTTTGACATACAAACTATTGAGCTAGCAATTCCTATAACAAAAATACGATCAAGTAAAAAAATTAATATTTTTTACAAATAAAACAAGTTTTTTGAAGAATATTGTTTCCCCTAAATAAAAATTGACTAAAGATATATTTATGAAAATTAAATATATACATACTGCATATATTTCATTTTTACACTGTCCACGCTAAAAGGTACCACAAAATATTTTAGTTCAATTGTCTTGTATTGAAATGGGGTTTTCTTCAATGACATATAGTACTTAAAAGCACATTTTTTGATAAATTTCAAATTTTTAACACTTTCGATAAGCACATGAGTGATATAACTTACTTTATTTTGAATGGTAATACCATTTTTTTTTTACTTATTTGGATAGTGTTTATTTTTAAACAATTTATGTGCAAAAATTTTTTTTCTAATTAAAAAATTGGCATATGAAAATTAAATATTTACGATTAATTTGTTTTTGACGAAATTTAAACTAAATTCAACTTATTATTACTTATTACTATTAGTATCTAATATTCTTTAATACCTGTTTGCACTCAGATAAAATATAAATAAACACTTTTTTTAATGTAATTTACTCTCATATTTTTCATTCTTGCTTCTGAAATAATCTAGCTTATTGAATAAGCGGAATTTAATTTAAATTTCATCAAAAACAAATTACTCGTAAATATCAAATTTCATATGCCAATTTTGTAATTAGGAAAAAACTTTTTACACATAAATTGTTTAGAAAAAAATACTCTATCCAAGTATATATATAAAATAAAGTTGATGTTACCATTTAAAAAAAAATTAAGTTGTATCGCACATGCACATATTGAAAGTGTTAACAATTTGAAATTTATCTAAAAATGTGTACTTAAGTACTAGGTATCTGTCATTCAGAAAAACCCCATTTCAATACAAGGTAATTTAACTGAAATATTAAGTGGTACCTCATAGTGTGAACAGTGTGTATATAATTAACTCTGGGAATTACTATTAATGAAATATTTACTAAGGAATTAAGTTCTTATAAGTCTAAAAACAAATAAGAAATAATTACTTAGTACATAGCTAGTGAATGCTAATAAATACTACATACTCAACTTTCTTAAAATCAATATTACATCTTTAATTCATAATCATACCTTTAATTTGAGCTGGGAATATTTCACCCATTAACATCCATGGAATGGGACCAAATCCAATGGAGAATAATATTATGAATATACATAACGACATTAATGGGATAAATCCAATTGACGAAATATTATAGTGGAATTCTTTTGCATAAAAAAATCCACCAATAAGGAATGTACAAATTCCCATGGCAACAACAGAATACAACAACAGAATTTTTCGTCCTAATTTATCAACGACAAGCGTTGATACATAGGTTGACACTACGGCCATGATGCCAATAATAATTGTGGATGTATTTGATCCGATTGAACTCCCAGTTGCCTGCACAAAATTTTATATTATTATTATAGATAATTCAATTTTAAGAAGTTACAGAATTTAATGAACTTATTTACATTGAAAATAGTTGTAGCATAGAAAATAACGGCATTACACCCAGAAAACTGTTGAAAAATCATAACTCCAAGACCTAAGATTAATCCTCTTTTGGCTGGTGTTGTTTGGAATGCTTTTGTGATTGGAACTCTTTCCCTTTCAGTCTGTAAAAATGAATTTACTGTTTACTTACTCTATAACTAAATAATCATTAAAATTTGTGATCTTATATTTGTGTTCATACTTTAGCTAAAGACTCTTGCATTGCAATTAATTCTTGGTCAACCTGACCAAAAGGTCTACGGAAATATTTCAACGACCATCTAGCTTTTATAATATTTCCTTTTGTAAGGTAGAAAATTGGACTTTCTGGTACTGTAAACATCAAACATAAATATACCACTGGAATTATTGCACAAGCAATAGACAGATCATGAACATTTAACTGTAAAAGAAGATGATATTTAAATAAAAATTTATCAAAGTTTTATACAGTCAAAACTACTTACAAATGATCCCATGACATAGGTGAATAAGATACCTGAGAATACTTGTAATTGAAAATAAGTACCCAAAGTACCACGTATTTCTTTATCAGCTATTTCAGAGGTGTATTGTGGTACAATCACAGAGTATGAACCACTTGCAAATCCATTTAGAAATCTTCCAATACAGATCATTTTTACCTTAAAGAACAATTATTATATTAAATATATAAATATGAATTCATATTATAATATTTACAGAAGAAGCCCAGATTATCATTTCCCATCCTAAGAGCGCAGGAAAAATTAACAATATCATCAAACGTTTACGTCCTAGTTTGTTCACTAGAGCACCCATAAACGGACATCCAAGTATGGCACCGAGTGGCATGCACGATGCTATCCATGAAATGTCTTCATTAGTAATGGGGAATCCATATTGGCCATTTTCCATCATTGGGCCAGCTGGAGATGTCCATCCAAGTGTTGTGCCCATAATAAAACCGCCAATAGTTACTATGATCACATGTAACAATCTATAAATTTGTAAAAAAAATACATATACAAATGTAGGACATACAAAAACTTACCGATCAACGCCACTAAATATTGAGTCCTATATTGTGTATTTTCACAGTCAAACAATGTGTTTTGAGGCAATTGTGTAGGTTGAAATACGGTTTTGTCAACAAGAGGACTCTGTTCATTATAGACTTTCTAAAACAAAATAAAATACATTTGTCAATAATTTTTTTAACATGAACAATTGCTTATTACCACTTGTACACTACTTAATACAACATATTTTGTTATATTTGAATAAGAAAAATCACAATAGTAATGACCAAGCTGGTTTTCTAAAAATTTGTAAAGCCTTAAGTAGGAGGTACCTTGAGTGATGCGATTCTATTTTGGCCACTGTCTTTGTCACTCTTTTGAGTTCCATCTGGCCCTCCAACTTCGTCCAACGACGTTACAGTGGCAGTCATTTGACCGGAGAGGACGATTGCCGAAAACCGTTGTACAGTAACCAATTTCAGTTGATCAGACTCAGTGAGTCACGACGGTCGAATTATCCCTAATCCCAAATATCTTCAATGATTTATTTTCAATTGTTCTAGTACTAGTGTACTACAGAACTGTCAATTTGAACGAAAAAACCAAAACGTTGGAAAAATATTAAGTAGGTAATAAAAAAGTGAGTTGAAAATTTGAACACTATAATATACAAATGATCATAATTTCCAAATGATAAAGATATTATGTAATATGTCGTTATCTAATCAATTAGATTTAAGGAAACTTTGGAGTTAGTAATATGAAAAGCATTGTTTTCGGCAATGATTATTAAGCACAAAATCTGTTTCGTACATCACCTGAGAATTCAAAAACATTTAAACTTTTATTTACCTCACTAAAGCTAACCAACCCCAACTAAACAACACGTTGTTCGCTGGTCGTGGCCATTGAACTATATAATAATATAGTTCAATGGTCGTGGCCTGTGCTGTACCAACCTTCGACCTTATAAGCTAATAGACGCGCCTTATCATATGCTTGTATAGGCACAATTATGTAGCCATCGTGTTTAATGATTTGACGTCACGTTTGGGCAAAACAATTTCGAGTTATTATTAATTTGTTTATTAAATTATTTTTCACAATCTAGCTTTCATGGTTTCAAACTGCTTTCTTTGAAACTTGAAAGTATTGTGTTTTTAAATGTTTGATAAATGACCATGGTTTTATTATAATGATAGTTTTTTTTTTTTTTTTTTTTAAGTAGCGTTTATTGAAAATTTACAATCTATACAATTTTTGTACAATGAGTAAATTGGTGGGAGGGATGACAATGATGAGGCAGTGGAGTGGTGGATAATGATAGTTAAAGTATGAATGTTGAAAAGCTTAGTTTTTGGTTGCAAATAGCAACCTAAATAGCAAATAGCAAATACACCAGCTCACTAGGACTAGGTATAAAGTAACTACTGTCTACTAAAATGGTAAAATACAATAATGGTTTGATTAAATATTTTATTCTTACTATTAGTTGAATAATATTTTATATAATATATTTATATATTGTGTAATCAAGTAATTATATTCTAATAAATAATATTTAGTATAGTTGTGGATCATTTACGTTAACAAATACATAACAATTATTTTATTATTTTATTGGATTTCATCATTGATTAAAGTATAATATACAAATATAAGTACCTACCATAGGCGCAACTAGATCTCTAAAACGAGGGGCGCTAAATCTGAATATATCACAGGGCCGTGGAGGGCAAAGCCCCCCACACCCCCTACACATAGACCAACTTTAATCGATACATCAAAACTTTAAAAAATATATTAAGACTTTTTACAAAAATAAAAAAATGAACAACATTTCTACTACTACAATATCAGAAACCAGTGGCGTAGCCAGGGGGGGGGGGCACAGTGGCCATGCCCCCCCCCCCCCATTGGCCGTATCATATAATACATAATAATAATATGTAAATTAATTCATTTTGGCTATATTATACTGGTTTGGAGTTACAATAAAAAAAATATATGTATATTGTCTTGTTGAAATGATTCTACTGATATAATGATACTATTGTTCTATGTCGATACCATACCGGGGCAACCCGTCGATACCTATAACTTAATAACCTTTATAAGCCCCAACCACGGTAGAAGTTGATAACAGCAAATTAGAGAGATTACAAAACACAAAGATAACGACGGACGTTAGAATGATAGATTCGTATACCTTGCCGGTCAAACGTTAAGTTGTTAAGTAAAGTATTAGAAATGGCTAGTTCAAATTCATAACGGAAATTATTTTAAATTTTTAATAATTCTAATAACTCTAAAAAACAGAAACAAGATGATGTGAGTTCCAATGATTCAATTCTAATTTTGGTAAGAAAATAAATGTGGTACCTTAATACTGTTTACATTTGTTATTATTATTTTTTTTAATATTGGTAATTGGTTTTTGTTTAAATAATAGGATATAAGTTCATCAAATAACACTGCTCTGAATGCTTTAATGACAAACAAATTAAACTCTACTAATGTTAGTTCTGTTAATCAATATGAAATATATTGAATTTTAATGTTATTTATTAAATTTTTTTTTGCCCCCCCCCCCCTTGTAAAAATCCTGGCTACGCTACTGTCAGAAACATAATGAAACATTTTAATTTCATAATCCTGTTAAATAAATAATAATTTGTAGATTTGAAATCAGCATAAATTTTCTGGGTATCATGCAATATTTATTCAAAATAGTTTCGGTGTTTATCTGATTGAATAAATCTTTTTCCATATTCAACAAAGATAAATAACAAATTATATTATACGACCAAACAGTTATACATTTTTTCAGGAAATTTCCTATCATTTAAGCACATAAAATTCATAATATTAGGTTTATAATAATAATTATATATAAAAAACAAGGGGTGCTAAATTTTAACTTGGGGATGTTAAAAACCTTTTTGCGTCCCCCTCTAGGTGCTCTAATAAAGTCCTAGTCTCCTATTGCATTATATCATTACCTATCATTGTTTGGGAAAATGTTGACTGTAGGCAAAACACTGTCATAGACAGACCACAAACAAGCACGCATTTACAGGATTATGCTTAGATGCATGGTTGTGGGCCTTCCAGCCGGTAGTACCTATATTATATTATATGTATGTATTATGACGAATCAGCGATTTCAGTTTTTGAATATTTTGAATAGGTTATTATTTCTTTAAACTTATGATAAGGGTTGTTCTTCTTTAATAGTAACATTAACTGTGCCATTATTTAATTTTTATTTTTTAACACCTTTTTTTGTCTTTCTTCCTACTTGTATGTTTCGTGCCAATTGTAAATATTATTTTAATAAAATAGTATAGATTAAAATTTATTTTATAATAATAAAAACAAATAAATAAATACTCGTTAAAAGTGTTTATTAATATATTTGATTACATACATGTTTTTATACAATTAAAAAGTCTTTAGGTATCACAGATTTAAATTGCTTCGCCAATTAGGAATGCATAACAATAATAGTGTCAGATACTAGATTTAATTCATGGAAATCTTCTAAAAATTAGAAATTTAAGCTAAAACTAAAAAAGTTCATCACAGCATAAGCTTTAAGTTGGTCAGAATAAAAATATTTTCTATAGTAATATACATTTAAATTAAATAAAAAAAAAATTTTATACCATTTAAAACAGATCCAATAATTAATACATACTAAAACAGGTAAAAAATTAAATGGTTGTTGTTGATAAAAACATGTGCAACTATTTCCAAGAGTAATTAATCTAAACAATCATACATAATTATATAATAATAATATATGATTGGTTGGTGAATAAATAATAAAATTGTTTAAGTTTTAAATATAAATAATATGAAATATATTATTCCTAGGCATCATTTTGATTTTCTGTTAATAGTGGAGTATGATTAGCTCCAAGCAATTCTTGAATTTCTTCCATGGTCTTGCCTTTAGTTTCAGGGACAAAAAAGACCACAAAGATTGTTCCCAATACACTGAACAATGTGAATAGCCAAAATGTGTTGTATAGGTAAATCGCAGATACCAATAATGTGAAAAATTTGGTAACCAAGAAAACAAACAGCCAGTTTGACATACAAACTATTGAGCTAGCAATTCCTATAACAAAAATACGATCAAGTAAAAAAATTAATATTTTTTACAAATAAAACAAGTTTTTTGAAGAATATTGTTTCCCCTAAATAAAAATCGACTAAAGATATATTTATGAAAATTAAATATATAAACACTGCATATATTTCATTTTTACACTGTCCACGCTAAAAGGTACCACAAAATATTTTAGTTCAATTGTCTTGTATTGAAATGGGGTTTTCTTCAATGACATATAGTACTTAAAAGCACATTTTTTGATAAATTTCAAATTTTTAACACTTTCGATAAGCACATGAGTGATATAACTTACTTTATTTTGAATGGTAATACCATTTTTTTTTACTTATTTGGATAGAGTGTTTATTTTTAAACAATTTATGTGCAAACATTTTTTTTCTAATTAAAAAATTGGCATATGAAAATTAAATATTTACGATTAATTTGTTTTTGACGAAATTTAAACTAAATTCAACTTATTATTACTTATTACTATTAGTATCTAATATTCTTTAATACCTGTTTGCACTCAGATAAAATATAAATAAACACTTTTTTTAATGTAATTTACTCTCATATTTTTCATTCTTGCTTCTGAAATAATCTAGCTTATTGAATAAGCGGAATTTAATTTAAATTTCATCAAAAACAAATTACTCGTAAATATCAAATTTCATATGCCAATTGAAATATGTCATTCAGAAAAACCCCATTTCAATACAAGGTAATTTAACTGAAATATTAAGTGGTACCTCATAGCGTGTATATAATTAACTCTGGGAATTACTATTAATGAAATATTTACTAAGGAATTAAGTTCTTATAAATCTAAAAACAAATAAGAAATAATTACTTAGTACATAGCTAGTGAATGCTAATAAATACTACATACTCAACTTTCTTAAAATCAATATTACATCTTTAATTCATAATCATACCTTTAATTTGAGCTGGGAATATTTCACCCATTAACATCCATGGAATGGGACCAAATCCAATGGAGAATAATATTATGAATATACATAACGACATTAATGGGATAAATCCAATTGACGAAATATTATAGTGGAATTCTTTTGCATAAAAAAATCCACCAATAAGGAATGTACAAATTCCCATGGCAACAACAGAATACAACAACAGAATTTTTCGTCCTAATTTATCAACGACAAGCGTTGATACATAGGTTGACACTACGGCCATGATGCCAATAATAATTGTGGATGTATTTGATCCGATTGAACTCCCAGTTGCCTGCACAAAATTTTATATTATTATTATAGATAATTCAATTTTAAGAAGTTACAGAATTTAATGAACTTATTTACATTGAAAATAGTTGTAGCATAGAAAATAACGGCATTACACCCAGAAAACTGTTGAAAAATCATAACTCCAAGACCTAAGATTAATCCTCTTTTGGCTGGTGTTGCTTGGAATGCTTTTGTGATTGGAACTCTTTCCCTTTCAGTCTGTAAAAATGAATTTACTGTTTACTTACTCTATAACAAAATAATCATTAAAATTTGTGATCTTATATTTGTGTTTATACTTTAGCTAATGCACTCTGCATGGTATTTAATTCTTGTTGTACATGAACAACAGGCTTACGGAAAAATTTTAGCGATAATTGAGCTTTTTCAACATTTCCTTTCATAAGATAGAAAATTGGACTTTCTGGTATTAAAAACATCAAGCATATATAAATCGCTGGAACTATTGCACACGCAACAGATAGATTAAATACATTAAACTGTAAGAGAATAAAATATTTGAACTAAAAATAAAACTCAGTTTTGTATAAACTTACATAGGATCCTATTAAATAGGTGAACAAAATTCCTGCATTAACTTGTAACTGAAAATAAGTCCCTAAAGTACCACGAATTTCCTTTTCGGCTATTTCTGAAGTGTACAAAGGTACAATAACAGAGTAAGATCCACTAGAAAATCCGGTTAAAAATCTTCCTGCACAGATCCATATCACCTTAAAGAATATCATCTTCATTAACAATTCTAATTAAAGTTGGTTTAAAAAAATATATAAATATTTACAGATTTAGCCCATAATATCATTGCCCAACCAATAAGCGTAGGCATGGTTAACATTATCATTAGATGTTTACGTCCTAATTTGTTGACTAGACCAGCCATAACTGGACATCCAAGCATGGCACCAAGTGGCATGACCGATGCTATCCATGAAATATTTTCTACAGTAATTTGGAACCCGTATTGGCCGTTTTCCATCATTGGGCCTGCGGGAGCTGTCCATCCAAGTGTCGTACCCATGATGAACCCTCCAATAGTGGCTGCAGTCATATCAAACAAATAATTCATTGTTAATAAAGGCTAAAATATTCAACCTACCAATTAATGCAGCTAAATACTGATTTCTTTTTTGAGTATTTAATTGAGTTTCTAAGCTCTCAGCAGCTATTTGTTGAGCTATTATTATAGTTTTAGGAACTGTCTTATTGAAAAGTGGACTGTTTTCATTGTAAACCTTCTGCAATTAAATAAAAACATTAAGGGCCGTTCTTACAATGTCCGGTTAAGTGTCGGTTAAGACTAACCGGTAGAATTCTATCGGTTAATTCATGATAAATTCTTCCGGTTAGTGTTATCAGGCACTAACCGAGCATTGTAAGAATGGCCCTAAGTATCAATTTTATTATATACTAAACATAAGTTGTAAAAAAAAAGTATTTTTATCATACCTAACCAAATTACAGAGCAATTAATTTTAGATTAGAACTATGCCTATAAAAATATTATTCACCAAATAGATATGTTTATGTTAGTTAACTGAATAACAGCAGTTTAAGTAAAAAATCTAAGCCCAATAATCAAGAAGCGGAGGTGAAAGAATAATAAAGAAAAAATATAGTAATATGTATAATACTTCTGACGGTTTAACTTCATCTTCATCTTCATTGCTGGGACGTCTGAAACTAGAAGCAACATGATTGTCATAATCTTGTACTCTACTATTTCTACTCTTAAACATATTATGCATGTTATGTTTTATCCGTGTGCTTCTATCAGGTGAAATTGTAGTATTTCATGAAATACGATTGAAGATCTATTATGAAGTCTGAAGTTATTATAATTATAAATTAAACAAGTTGAACCAATATTGTGCGATATGCCGAATGCCGATATCAATGGTCGTTTTAAACATTTTAATCACAGATAGATTATAATACATATTATTATATTATGTCTTTTTAATAATAATTGATAACGCGAGGTTTAACGATAAGCCGATGACAACTAATAATTATTGTCGTCGACTATTATATTATACTATATTATAGTCTAAATACCTAATTGTTAGTTTGTTACACAAATCTGTGGTTGTTACATTATAGGAGATAGGACATAGACCTATAAAAGAATATAGGACATTATATTATTATATTACTGCGATGTCAGCGCACATGGGCGTAGGTAGGAAATATTTTCGGAGGGTGTTTTGTCTAAATCTATATTAATATGATAAAATTAAGAATCATTTATTTGTATGTATTAAATAATATAATTATAATTATAATTATTTATAATATAAATACAATATTTTGTCCATATAATTTACAAATTTAAAAATATTTAAAAAAAGCCGCTAGCTGATAAGCGCGGTCCACCGATAAAACCGATTGGTATATTTATACTCTATACCTATTTTGTTATGTTATTACCATGAACTAAGATATACAGGACTGGACACTGTTGGGTGGGCGGGTATGAGGGGTACGGTCAGTAAATGTTACGCCGCTCCTTTAAGTGGATCTGGCGCAATCTATGAGAATAACTTTGCAACCTAATTAAAACACAATTTGCATGCTATAAATACATATTTCAAAAATAAAACATAAATATGGTTATTTTAACACATTATAATATCATTCTATACTGTACATGCTTTAAGCATACTGTTTTAAATTGTGTATATCGTTATAACCTCCGTAAAAAATTTAAAAATGGTTAACAACTGTTCTGTGTTACTGTGTAAAAGTCGAAAGCACATTAAAAAGTACTCGATATTTCAAGCTCCGAAAAATAAAGATACTTCTGAAATATGGTCCAAAATTGTATTAACTAATAAAATGAATCAAGACTCACTCGAAGTAAGAATAAACAAATATACATTAATAATATTTTTACCTAATCATTTCATTTCTTTTAGTTATTTTTTGGAACTGTTCGCCAAGCTTCAGGTCCTAATGATCATCCTTCCACACCAACATTCATACAAATATACAAAATTCTATCTGTTTATTCTATACTTAAACCTCCTACAACCGGAAATTGTGAATTACTTAACACTGATGTACCGAAAATTACTATGATGAATATAAAAACAATATATGAAAATGATGGTTATATATTAATTTATTAATTTCTCATTTTAACATTTTAAATTAATTTAATTGAATAAAAATTTAAAAAATACTTATTTAATTTACAGATGTTTCTGAAAGATCAAAAAAAATTAAGGTATTAAAGGACTTACTTGATACATGTATTGAGAAAGGAAACATTGAAGTTGATTCAGTGTTTGATGATCATAATTATTACAAAGCTTCAGCAGTGGATTGTGTGGTCTATTATGTTTGTGGCTATATAACTAGGCAATTAGCTAAACGTTATAAGTGTGAAGAATGTACAACATATTTCAATAGTTCAACAAAAGCATCTGCAAATCCTGTAGCTGCACTAACAAATATAAAATCCAAAGGCTGGTTATTACATCCTAACCATAATTTATTTGAATTTATTAGATATATAGAAGATTTATTTACCCAGTACTGTAAATATGCTGATGTTTTTGAATTAACTGTCAACCACATGACTGAAAATAATAAACAGTTTTTGTTTCCATGCTCCCTGCATAAAACCGATGTTATGTCTGATATAATAACATATTACATTACAATGTGCATGCGGCAGTATTCAGTATTTCAAAATAGAGAGCAAAACAAATTAAGTTCAAAAAAAAAAAAATTGTCAAAACTAGTCAACACTTAATTGTAATTTTATTACTAAGTAATATTTTTAGTTTAAATGTATAATATATAAATACAGAATGATAAATATTTTAAATAATTTTCGCACCTTTTTTTATTTGGAGTTTATATATTTTATAACCAATTAACAAATGGTTAAAATTTAAAAGTTGAAACATCTATAACACTAGATCATAGTATTCATGGTAAATTAAGAAATAATATTATTCTTTATACAATGCACTAGATGTTAATGATATTCGTCGTTACTCGTTACTTAGTATTACTAAGTAATAACATTAATAAACCAATTCGTCACCAGATAGCGTAAGTTCCACTTAAAGGAGTGATGCGTAACATTGTCTGACCGGCTGATAAGGCTCTGTGTCCAGTCCTGTATATCTTAGTTCATGGTTATTACCACGGCTTTAGATAGAATGGTTGCGCGTCGATCGAAAAATAGTGGTAAGAGAAAGTGCTTACATCAATCACAGACTTCTATAATAAGTAAATATAGTAAGTCTGTGACATCAATTGACTACCTCTTAACGCGATCTAGCGGTCATATTTATAAACTATAGGATATTATTATTATTTATAATGCTTATTTTCTGCATGGAATGTGCACCACGATTTTTTTGTTGGCTAAAATCACTTTTTAATTTTTAATTATCAAAATATTATAAAATAAACCTTGATTAGTTGATTATAATTTAGCTTAAACTGTCCTCATGACTAGCTACTTTGGTACCTATTTAATCAATTAATTTAAATTGTATTATTGAGTTATAGATTGACTATATATTTCACAGTGTATATTATATTTCAATTATTTATCAAAATGTTTAATAATTACTATTGTATTTATAACTTATAACTTGTATTTCAGTATATAATTAAATATATTAGGAATTTATTTGCCCGATTTACATACTATAAAAATGTGTTGTAAATATGTACCTAGTATAATAGTAAGTATTAAAATTAAACAACGACAACATTGTAGTCCATAGAATAGTAAATGGTTGACAATGTGCAAAGAAGTAAAGTGAAACAGCCAGTGAATAATTGAAATTTGAGATACCCAAAAACAAAATTACTGTTTTTAGCACGATTTAGTAAAACATATAGAAGTCAACGCTAGATGGCAATAACTGTCCGTCAATTCATGTGAGTACATTGCATAGACACTTATATAGTCAGTAAACTTAACATACGTCGACGCGCAACCATTATCTATCTAAAGCCGTGGTTATTACCAACAATTGCAATTCAACTAGTATGCAATGTAAATTGTGGTTTCCCACAAATTATACCTAGTACCTACATAATATGCGAGTTAATAATATTCTCGAACAAATTCACAAAAAGCTCAAGGTTGTTTTATTTAATTTCGGGGGGTGTTTGAACACCCAAACCCCCCCCCTTTACCTACGCCATGTGAGCGCACTATTCGTAGTTTGTTGGCTATATTTTAATTTTCATGTAATCATGAGCTGTTGGCGTATAAAATAAAATATTAAAATTTCAAGTTTAATAAATTCCATTAAAATATAATATATCTACTAAAAAGGTCAACTTAACGATACAGCTGTCAGTTGGTAAAAATTTAATGTTCGTAACTTCAAGTGATTTTTATAATAGCCAATATGGCTATAATGGTGAATATTATACAGTGGATTCCCTCCAGCGCCGTGTTGAGCTCTACCAGTGTCACACCAGTCTACCACCCTACACTACACTTGTCCATTTTCACAAAATTTACAAAATTAACCAAATAGCATATTGCTTACCTGTGTTTTCCTAATAATGCACGCCGATGACGACGGTCTGCACTCTGCATCGACATACCTACTGATGTTCTTTCTCGGTTCTTTCCCGCGCAAAACGAGTTTTTGGGTACCTATTAAAGATTTCCGTTCATTAGTTTCATTTGTGTAATTGTGTGTGTTAATTTCCATATTAAAGTGAATTGACCAATCATAAAACATTTAGGTAAGAACATTATCTGTGCTAAAGCGTCAGCTTTTATTCGATATTTTCATTTTCGAGCAAAAATACGAGTATGTGAAATATTACAAATTAAAAATGCCCATATCTCGCTTGAAATTGAAAATATACCTATCAGAAAAACTGATAAATTTTTACCCAAACATTTGATACCATGAGTCAACGTCTGAACGTCAATTCAATCATTTAAATCTAAGGCTGCATCCGAATTGGTTCCCATACCTGAAAATTGACATCCGAATTGGTTCCCGATATTCTAGGTAAACGGAACACATCTGAATTGGTTCCCGATATTCTAATGAATAAATAATAGGTAGACAAGAAACTTTTTTATTGCGAACACGTTTTAAAAATCATATCAACAAAATTGCTATATTAATTTTTTTAAATTTTGCTTTAATATGAACTTATATGGTATTATACGAACGCCTAACCTACGAATTAGAATTTATAAAAAGTGTTTGTTGCAAATTTTTACCTTATTAATTTTTTATTAATACATACCTAACTATTATACTTATAAAAAATGAAAAATTGACGAGTTGAAAAACTATATTATTTTTTTTTTTTTTTTTAATGACATTCGTGACAAAAGCAAAATACATACCAAAATATTATACTTATAAAAAAAGAAAAATTGACGAATTGAAAAACTGTATTATTATTATTATATGTATTATTTTTTATTTTTTTTTTAATGACATTCGTGACAAATTTTTAACCATACCTGCATAATATGTAGACAGTCCTTAGTCTGTATAAAATGGGAAGGAAAATTGAAAATGCTTTTTCCCGGGAACCAATTCGGAACAACCCGGGAACCAATTCGGAAATACCCTTCGGAACAACCCGGGAACCAATTCGGATATACCCTTCGTAACAACCCGGGAACCAATTCAGACGTTTGGGAACCAATTCGGATACACCGAAATCTAATAACAGCACACTATTGAAATTACGAGAAACGAACATTTTCTTGGCTTTTACAGTAATGTAGTAGTAACATTTTTAACCAGTATGATACTTGGATATGATTTTTAAATATAATTTTAATTATTAAAATATGTACATTCTCAACTTCCCCGTTTATTTAACAATTTAATTTAGTATATGCGATTATAATTAATGTAATACGTACATAATATTTAAGCTGTTTATTATAGAATTGGCACCTTAAGATGACTTGTGATAACTAATGTCATACTTAATACGAATACAACACACCTGCACCCTACGCATCATAGGAACCTGATATAAACAAATAATTTATAGGAAAATAAAATTCCATTTCTTTGTGGTAATTTGTTCTCATTTTAGTGATCAAAAATACCCTTATGATTAAAAATAATTTATAACACATTATATTACAATAAAATACTGAATTTATTACTACTTATATTTATAGAATTTTCCATAATCTAGTTTTATCACACTCACTCCTAGTTCTGTTGTCATCTATATTATATAGATTTTTAACTAACTTTGTTTGTATACTCTGTAAGATTGTACGAATAAAAATAAAGTAGCTGAAAATAGGTAACTAACCGTTCAACTGTACTTCTGTATAGTTATAGTAGGTGTTGATATCCTTACTCTATGGTTGAAAGTAGGTACCTTTTTTTTTTTTTTCCCGTTTGAACCGAAAGCAGGGGAGGATCTGTGTGAACATTACTACTCCCCTGCTGCCATCGTTTATTAATGTTTAATTAAACGCTAATACATATACATTGAAAGTAGGTACCTGTTGTTGTAAATTAAGTGACTGTAATAATCACTATACATATATTACATATATTTAAAACGATTTTTTTTTTTGTACTTTAGTTATATAAGTAACTATTTGCGATGAACTTTTTATAGCAGTGGCGCCGAACTCAATTTTTATAGGTGGGGCAAAGTACAAAAATTAATACCCACGACCCACCCCTGCACCCAGATGGCCCCACTACTTGCTCTTTCGCAACGTAAAAGGTCATAAACTTTTTCTAACTTTATATAACTTACTATAGGTAGTGAAAGCGTTTTATGTATCACAACATCTCTCATCCACACCCACGACCACCCTGACCACCTGGAACCTACGACCCACCCACCCACTTTTAAAGGTGGGGCGACCGCCCCACCTGTATATAGGGTTCGGCGACTGTTTTATAGAATTGTCAAGGTTTAATAAAAAAGATTTAATTTTTATTAAAATCTTTAACAGTAGTTGGTGCATAATTATTTGCAAATCAAGAAGTGTATGATTGATGAGTGATGAACTGATGACCCACTCACCCACTGTCGGAATGCAACGATTAGTGATACCATGCGATGTGTCGCTTCTCGCTTATGCCCATTAGTCATACCCACCACTACACAACTGTATATATTGTGTCGCACGAGATAAATATTTGAGCATTTTGAGTTAATTATGGCATATATATGGGAAACTTGTTTACGTACATACTTAGGACATTGGCCATTTCACATAGACGCGTCGGGTGTTTTAGTGTTTTACATGACAAATAGTTAATTTCTTTCATAGTAAAATACGGATGTTATGGTTGGCTGTGTATTATGTTGTATATGTATTTAGTGAGTTGTGAGTTTAGCTATATTATATGTACATATAGCAGGTCTACGACAAATTCATAACATTTAAATAATAAAAATCAAGTTTATTCAATAAAGATTTTATTTCTTTATTGGTAGGTACAACATAGTACAATCATATAATAAATTAAAAACTTAAAAAAAATTAAATAAGTAGGCACTTATTAACTAATATTGCATTGGACTCTCATTCGTTTGGTTACACACATTTAGCATAATATAAAATAGCTTTAGTTATACCAAAGTATCACAGATTCAAATCACCAAAACATGTTAACCTCTAAATTGCTAGTTACAACAATGTTTATGGCGAATTTACACTTAAAAGAAAACATAAAAAAAAAACATAATTCAGAAATTAATATAATTGATCAGTTTATAACAATGAAATGGTTAAGTATGTTCATAAATAAAATATAATGATATGATGATATTAAAATTGATAAATATAAATATAGGTATATATGTCTATATCTGTCAATATAAATAATTCCCTAGTTCAAAATGTTTCTCATTGTTGAAGTGTAAAAGTATACTTTACAGCCATAAGTCATATTATGCTGTAAAAACGAGATAATGTTTACAAGTCTGCCTTCCTGCAACTATATATGATAATGATTTCACTAATGATAATGCGATAAATAATTGTCTATAAAAAGATAAAGCACCCTTAAACAGATGCAATTATCAATTCGTTTATATAAATTAATGATTCATATTATTATTGATTCAATAAAACAACCATGTTTAATACTAATCGGGAAGGTAGAGATGGAACGTGTTTCTAATCCTTTAGTAAGGTTTAGTTTAGTATTTTCCTTTGGTGTCGATGGAAGCATTTGCATGTGTTGGTGGTGTGAGATCACTTCCCGCTCCAAGCATTTCTTGAATTTCATCTATCGTCTTGCCTTTAGTCTCGGGAATGATGCAAATTACGAAGAACGTACCAAATATGGAGAACAATGTGAATAACCAGAATGTATTGTATATATGGATGGCAGCTACCAACGACGTAAAGAATTTCGTGACAACGAAAGCGAAGAACCAGTTGGCTAGACAGGCGATGGAACAAGCAGTACCTGAATATTTTAAATCAAAATGTATAAAATATATACGTGTTGAAAATTATTGAAAAGAATAAAAAGAATAATTCACCTTTGATTTGTGCCGGGAAGATTTCACCAATCAACATCCATGGTATGGGACCAAAACCAAGAGAGAATAGGATTATGAACACGCACAAGGACACAAGTGGAATAAATCCAATTGATGATACATCGTATTCGTTAGCCTTCATGTAGAAGAAGGCACCAATTAGCAACGTACAAATTGCCATGACGACAATTGAACACAAAAGAAGAATTTTCCTTCCTAATTTGTCAACGATCAGTGTAGAAACATAGGTGGCCATTACCGACATAACTCCAACGATGATTGTGGACGTATTTGGTTCCATTGCGCTGCCGGCTTCCTATAAACAACAAGTAGGTTAATAAATAACTAATAAATTTAATATTCAAACAAGCTTTGTGCGTATATTTTACTTTAAAGATAAACGTAGCGTAGAATATGACAGCGTTGCATCCAGAAAATTGTTGCAAAAGCATAACTCCGAGACCAATAAACAAACCGCGTTTAGCTGGTGTTGTTTGGAATGCTTCCATTAACGGAACTCTTTCCCTTTCAGTCTGAAATGAATTATTTACAGTTCAATTGCTGTTTTATTATAAATTACAGTTAATATAATATATTTATAAACCTTCGCTAACGAGTCTTGCATTAAAGACAATTCTTGGTCAACTGTGCCATAAGGTCCGCGGAAATATCTTAAAGATAAACGAGCTTTTTCGACGTTTCCTTTCATGAGATGGAAGATTGGACTTTCTGGAATTAAAACCATTAGAGCCAGGTATACGACTGGAATGATAGCACAAATAATAGAGAGGCCAAATACATCGAACTGTAAAAAATTATAATATACATATTATTAATCTATCATATCGAATATTGCAAAGAGTATATTTTATAATATAGTAAAAACTTACATAAGATCCTATGATATAGGTGAATAAAATTCCCGCGGTGACTTGTAACTGGAAATATGTACCCAAAGTACCTCGAATTTCCTTTTCAGCTATTTCAGAAGTGTACAGGGGTACAATAATAGACAACGAACCAGTGGCGAATCCAGTCAAAAGTCTGCCAATACAGATCCACGTCACCTAGAAGAATTAATTTTGTGTAAAGCACGTGTCATTGGAAAAAACAAATGTTTCCATAAAGTTGTTTGTACTAACAGATTCTGCCCATATTATCATTGCCCAACCAACAAGTGTTGGTATGCACACCATCAACATCATGTTTTTACGTCCCAATTTGTCGACTAGGCCAGCTGTAACCGGACACCCAAGCATGGCACCGAGTGGCATACACGCTCCAATCCACGCGAGACTCTCGTTCGACACAACGAATGCATACTGATTGTTTTCTATCATTGGACCAGCTGGAGCTGCCCATCCTAAGGCCGTGCCCGCGATGAACCCACCAATTGTCGCTATATTAAGTATAGGTAAATAAATAACAAATTATATTGATTTAAAGGCTATTTTTTTTCTTATAAATTACCAATAAAAGCAGCCAAGTATTGAGTCCATTTTTGATTTCCAATTCGTGCTTGTTGTTCTTCAACCATTGCACGCTGGGTCATAGCGATTTTTTCTGAAGTCATTTTTAACGAGACTTATTTGACACTTTGAAAGTAATATTTCTGTAACAGAATAAAAATAAACGATAAGTTACTAATAAGTAATCGAAATCATAAAATCCAACAACATTGATTTAAATTCTTGGGAAATTAAAATTTTAAATATGCCTCATTTACAGGCAAAGCAGTTTGTTATATGATCATTATTAACGAGTTGTATTCGGCCGTTAAAAGTGCTGATAATTTGATATTTTCATACCATGTTTGTTAAACCATCCAGTTGATGCGTGGCAAAACGCAATATTAGAGTGGCAGAGACCTCTGCATTTTTTAAGATGCGTTAGGCGATTGCCGGTTTATAGGTAATGGACAATGGTATTAATTTAGTAACTAGGCTTTTAACATTTTCCTCGAAATATAGTTAAAATATATGTATTTATCAGGTTTTAGGCGTCGGTGGGTTGGTGGGCACCTAAGCGAATACCTCTAAAAGAGGTCGCCTTCGCCAGGCAACGTCGCCTAGCTGTGATACTGTAGTCGGTAAATGCAGTAGTTACACATTTGTAAAACAGTAACACGATCATACCAAAGTTATACTATATAGCGATCACGAATATTCGTTATGCGCTTATTATTGAGTTTTATCTTTGTGAATCTCGCAATAACTTATTCTTGTGACTGCACACTACATGACGAGCTTATAAAAAATTGTTTTTATATTATAATTTGTAAGTATAATTTTGTATAATTTGCACTCGAATAGAAACACATCAATTACCATAGTTATCAAGTACTGACTAATATGGTAACCTGATAATCTTTTATACCTATACCGTCAATAGACAGTAAATATATATATATATATACAATTAATATACCTCCATACAGGTTTTTTTAAATGAAATAGCAAAACTTTTGTTGATATATGTAGGTACTTGTATATTATCATAATTAGAGCACGGATTTATATGCATTGAAAACCAACCTAATATGTGCTAAAAATCTTTAATATGCATCAAAAAAACTAGCAAAAAATGTAATTAAAACATCATATTTAAAATTATGGAGCCCTACTATGAATACTATTCTTCATTTTTTACTGAAATAATGTCAATGGTGAATAGTCATAATTGAAATTTTTTTAATTATTCTTATCTTAGCTTATCTTATCATTACTTTACTTATTATTGATCTAAGGTCTAAAATCTTTGGGAAAACCGACAACCGTTTATACCTACAAGTATACCTAATAATTTATTTTAGTATTAACCGACACTATAAAAATATTATATTTTTTTCTTATTTTACAAAAGTATATATTTTAAAATTAAAAAAAAAAAATAAACATCGAAATATGCACTAAAAGTGAAATATGCAATTAAAATTGTAAAATAAGACCTTAAAATAAAAATAAAATACATAAATATCAAAATATCAAAAATATATACTAAAAAAGTTTCGTTTTTCAAATCATAATGTTATATGAAAATGAAACAAATGTTATACTCATTTAGCATATCATACAATCAACCAGAATAAATATGCAAATGCAAAAAATCTGCTATACATTATAACTTATAATGTATATTAATATATAGCATATAGCATATTAATAAAATAATAATTTTTTTCGTAAGAAATTAAAATAATTTTTTTTTGTAAATTCCTAAACAAGCACATCACATGCATATTTACTAATATTTTAAAGTTTTTTATGTCCAATAAACATGAATTTACATCCTTTAGAATTTTTAAATGTATTGTTTGCATGGATTAATCGTAGGTATAGCAAATGAAACATTTTATCAACAACTTGTACATGATTTTAAGAATGTATTGCATTAGAAAACATTCTTGTAAAAAGGATTCGTGTAAGCCATCATATCAATCAAATATTATTTTAAATACATGTGGACAAAGAACAGTTAAAACTTTCTATTGCATATATTTCAGATGTATTTAATTAGCACGCGCGTTGTGTGTTCATGCAATATGCGAATGTGAAAATCACAAAGAAATATGTTCGATATATCAACGGAGCGTGGAAACATTTGAATAATGTTATGTGTTTTATGTACTAAACTAACAGTATCTTGGTATAAAAATAAAAATCTGTTGATTTATTTGAAGGTCATTTAAGACGTCGTAATTCAATAAGATTGTTGTAAAGCCAAAACAAAAAATAAAGAATATACATTTTTTTTTATTTATTATTTTAAAATGTATTTTACGTTGTTTAGTCCTCGTTCTATATAATATTATTTTCGATAGAATGATAGAAAATAAATTTATTACTTTATCATATAGTTCACATCATAAATTTATGTTGTTCTATTTAATTAAGTTTTGAATTATTCAAAAGGTTTATTTATTATACTCATAATATGGGTATTGAGTACAGGTATAGAGCGAATCGATTTCATAATTTTTGTTTTATTATTATGTGAACATAATACAATATTATGATACAAAAGGAGTATTGGTCTTAGGTCAAAGTTTAAGTACAGCGTAGTTTTATATTTTAATACGATTTATACAAAGCTTTAATTTTCAAACAAGTTTTCAAATCAGTACCTCTATATACAGAATTACAGACATGTATTTTATCGACATATGTGAAAATATATAATTAAATACCGCATTTGGTGACGAGGAAAAAATGTGTGTTGACGAGATTCAATGCCATTATAAAAGTGTATATCTATAAGACAAGACAATTTTATAACTTATATTTTTGAATGTTATAAAATATTAGAAAGAACATAGGTAATCATCAGGAAATAATTCTTTATTATGTAAGTAAAAAAATTATTTTTGACAAATTTAACGAACCGCATAGCCGATCGTAATTATTGTGTTTATGAATGCGGAAAATAATCATTAAAGACAACATTAGGCGATTTAAAAAATTTAAAAATGAAAAATAGAAATAAGGTTATTAAATAAATACTACGGCGTACGTTTACAAGCAGGTAATATGATTTATTCTGACAGAAGTACACAATCATGCACACCAGGTACTCGCACAATTATTAATAATGGTCCTTTAAGTGTTAATTTAATACTACATAATTTAAATTGTAACATAAACTAAAATTCCATTCAAACATGAGTTTACTATGTACACCTAATCTACACGAAATTGTAAGACTTGTAACAATTATATTACCTACTTATATATTTTTAGGCTGCAGTTTTAAAAGAATTGAATTCATTTAAATATAAAATGTATTAAATCACAGTAATTAAAATATTTCCTAAAAAAAATAAGTGTTTAAATTTAAATTTAGTATTACAGTAGAATCAAATATACTTGATTTATTTATAATTGTCAAATATATTTAAATAATTATTGGAAATCTTGACACAGTTTAATTTGTCTACAGTCTTCAATTATTATGAAATACCTATATCATAAATGTAATTTAATTCAACTAATAAGCCTCTGATAAGTAATCATAGTTGAATAAAAAAATATTACTTGAATCTTATTTTAATAACTATTAACTGTTGTCTTCTAATAAAATCGCATAAACTTATTTTAGGATATTATCTAGGTATTAATAATAAATTTAATAAAACGAAAAAAGATTTAAAATGTATTACTTACTGTTTGTATTTATAGTATTAACTGTTGTGAGGTAGTTCAGTAGTCAAATGGAGTAAGTAGAGTGTTAGTTGTCATTATAAATTAATAATTAGCAAACTAATTGTATGTTGTCATAAAAAATTAAAATACGTCATATATCACCGTACGGCTTAAGACACTAATTTAGATTAAAAACGGTAATTCTTCCTAATACCCTTTTTGCACAATACTTTTGTATCTAAAATCATAAATTAATCTCAATTCTATTGGATTATGTTTTAAATATTATCTAAGTAGATAATGTTAATTCATATAAATTCCAAGTGCAGTTTTTATTATACTCAATCAATCAATGAATTTTTTATCGAAAATAGAGCTGCCAAAACACTTAATAACTTAGATTTTTTTTTATTTATACACAAATGACGATCAATAAATAATCTTGCCGTTTTTAACGAATGCTAATGTAGGATAACACGCAATTATGTGGTTGGTTATCGATTAGGTAGTGTCTTTACACTTAGCTATAGTACAGTATAATATTATATTATGATGATTACTAAGTTATTTATTAGCTATATTATTTGCGTAAATTTAATACAAATGCAAAAAAGAATGGTATAAATATACAAATATTTATATATAATATAATAATAAATAATATTAATTATTAATATATAATAATAATATAATATACCTATATATAATAGGTACTAGACAACTATTTAGAATTTGAAATAGGTACCTACTTGAATTATTTTATGCGCATTATTTTCTAATTGAACTTTTAACAATTTAATTTTTTACTAATCGTTTATTTTTGATAATTACGAGTATTATCCCTAAGAAATATTAATTTTCAAATGCATGGTTTAAATAGATATATGGTATGCAAAAAGGTGCCTTAAGTGAAGTTTATTTTTATTCTTAAATCAAAATTATTTTTAATTTTATTTTTTATGCTGTCAATAAAAATGTTATGTTATAAAAAGCAATTTTCATTGAACCACGAAAATAAGTAACAAGTAGATGCCATAAAGATTCCATGCGCTATCTTTGTATACCAAAAAATCGAATTTTTTTCACAATTTAAAATTTTAATGTATAAGAATTGTAAATGGTAATCAGAACATCATTTTAACTAATGTCTCCTACAGTCATAGATAATATAAGTATATATTTTTATTTATATCATCTATGCCTGCAGCTGCCAAGCAGTATTTAAGACCAATAAAATAAATAAATATACTAATTAAATAATTTAATTATTGTAATACATTTTTATTAATTTTACTTACATTTTATTTGAAAATAACTCCAAAATCATTTTAATAGATACATAAATTAATGGAACAAATTCAAAACATCTAATAAGCAATATAATATATGTGATAAATATTTAAATGGAATGATTTCTGTGAGTTAAAATATATAAATATATAGAATGATAAAAATAAATTATCATTATATATTATGCTTTAAATTATATACTGTAATCCATAGGTACCTAACTGTGTATTATATAGATAATATTTTTATGGCAAGAGCTATTAACTGTTCTTGTAAATTGAATTATTTCTAAAACAATATGATAAAAATTTAACATAAAAAACATCCAATTTGTTATATTGTATAGATAATAAAAATATTACATTTTATTACTTTTATAGGTACTATCATTATCGTATATGGAAGGTAATTTATAAAGAATATTAATAACAATTTAATAAATGATTCATGATTCATAATCATCTAAAATTATAAATATTTTTTTTATATTAAGTTGCTATGAACTTTTATATCAGTTAAACCGAATTCACATTTAATCCACGCTAAAAAACAATTGTATCGAAAGCGAAATAATGTAACTCACGTTTGTGTAGATATTTATAATTTTGATTATAAGTTTACGTATTAAAATTAATTGAGGAAATACTTAACGCCGAAATGTCCTTGAACGAAAAAATGCTCCAAATAGTTTAATCATTACTGGCTAATAAAATTGTTTATCCTAATTAAACCTTAAAATAATAATGATTCAAATGTATCTATTGTAAGGTTTAGAGCACAATTATCGTTTTTAAATCACGTCAAATTAATCAGGCGAATGAGGACATAATTAAAGCCGAAAAAAAAGTTTTCAGCTTTAATTATTTAAAATATAATTTCAGTAATATTGTAAAATAATTTTACGACATATTTAAGTATAATAATTGTGTATTCATTTAGTTTCGATTTACGATTGGATAGGAAATATTATACCTACCTAATGAAGGTATAATAAGTTTTATTATTTTCTATACCAAAGTCATTATCAGTTCACCATTACTATTAGTTTTTTAATATTATTTAGCGTGCTTATTCAATACTTCAATAGCTAGACTGTTGAAGAAATACCTATTTAGACATGAAACCGCAAAGACGGTATTCAAATGCGGTAAAACCGTGCGGAAATGTTTGTAGATAACCATTCTAGAGAAATATAGTGATTACTAATTAGTTATAATATTCGCGATGCAAAATAAGTATTAAATATCAAAATATATGCTTATTATATCGAGGAAATAGGAGATAATAATAGTATTTCGGAATTTCGCATCAGTCATCGACCCATTACAGCTAACACAGCCAAGGATGTCATCTTTATAATAGCAATCGATGTTGAAAAAAAACCCAAGATTATATTTTAGTATTTTACATGCGTATTGTATGCAAATTGCATCGATTGTTTATCGAAAGAGAGACATTTTAACGACAGCTGGTGCACTATAAATACAAAATATTTTGAAATTGTTTAAACAATAACATTTTTTTGATGATCCGTAGGGAAAAATAACCTCCGGGCCCCGAGCAATAAATAAATAATACTCGTGTATGGTACTACTATGTTGTACCTATGGAGAAATGGTAACGCATAAACAACTTTCCAATGAAAACGATTGGTATAAAGTACACTGCAAGAAATTGAAAATGTGCAGTGCGTGTTCCATATCATGGATGTCAAACGCATTCCCAGTAAGGTAATAGATGTGCGATTATTCATTTAGCCAAGACTAAAGGATTTCAGTTCTGTTTAAACTGCGAGCAAAAACCGCGTTCAGATGAAATGCATTAGTGTATATTAAAATTGTAGTATGAATAAATAACAATAATATCTATAATTTAAACGGTTTGCGTTTGAATTATTTGAATTCCCGTGTCAACAGCAATTAGTAATACGGATTTCATGTAAATATCAAACTACTTATTTTCGCAATGTGTTGCACCCACGAAAAACCAAGAAATCGTCGTATATCTTAGTGCAGAACTCGATATCAATGAACCTGTGGATCGATCACGGTGAATGTTCAACGTTTCGACGAGGGTCAAGTTCTATCGCGGGAATTATTATGTTATACAGGTATATGTAGCATACAGCATATGTCGCCGTGAATGATCTAATGGTCTAAATATGGCCGCTTAATTATTGTTCTGTATCGTTTGCTAATAAATTAAAAATAGTTGAAACCAGTAATCCTTGAAGTAAAATAATACTACCAAATTATAATTTTTAAAATACCAATATACCTCTAGGAACTGCAACGTTATGCAGTATATTTATACCCATATAAACGTTTTGTTGCAATTTAATCAGTATGGTGTATATTTTATTTAAAACACAAAAATCATCTTATATGATAAGGGGATATAATTAATTATATAGGTAATGAGCTTCCTGATGAATATCAAAATCTAACACCTTTATTTTTATAAAATGTACTCTATTATATTTGTGTTGTCATTTTTGTTAACGATAAAATTGTATTGTTTTGATTACAGTATATCGATACATAAAAATCGCGATTTTCAAAATAAAACAATTTTTAATAATTTAACCAATTGTTCGCTAAAGTTAAAACTTGAGGAAATTTGTTCGCTGACTTTTGCTGTAAGTGACAATTTTAACTTACACAAAATATTATTTATATTACTATCCTAATAACCTAAATATTATATTATTATAATATAATATATTATAATTTTATTATAATTATTACTATTGTATTAATTATTAAACGATCTACACTAGAAATACGATCATATGCCAAGTACAAATAGATTGTACATTTTTCCCGGTTTATTGAGATTTAATGATTTTAAAAATTACAAGTAAGTTAATGTTATGAACATTTTATCTTTAGATAGTTACCAAAAACCAAAAACCGGAGGGTTATAGTTATAATATACTCGTATACTGTAGTATTTTGAAGAATTTTACTATATACATAGGTGTACAAAATAAATATACATATATCTTATTTAATAATAGTTAGGCAAACTATTTTTTAAATATCAGCCAGTAGCCAGTTGCCAGTTAATTAATTTCGTAAGTTTTTTATACATCTCATTACATGAAGTTTACAAGATGACTGTATAATGTATTTATTATAGGTACCTAACCCACCATGAACGAGGAAATTAATACTCTTCGCCTATTCAAAGTGTTTCTAAAGGACTTTTAGAACAATTGTTTTAAACATGTATTCAATTTAATAATATAGAATGTACGTGTTGCGCTAATGTGAATATATACATAGGTATATATGCACATGTTTTTTTAACAAAAATTAAAAAATTAAGAACGATTCATCTTTTATTTAAAATATAAAATCATCTTATTGTATAATAAGCTTCCTGATGAATATTAATATTTAACACTTATTAAAAAAATTTACTATATACTATTAATTGTATTGTCATTGATGTTAACCTGAAAATTGTATTGTTTTAATTACAGTACATAAAATATCCTGAATCATTTATATGAATGAACTTATATTTATATCGATGCATTCTAGTAGTATTAATTAGTAAGTATCTATACATTATAACATATTTAAGTTTTACAGTACCTAATTATGATTTAAAATATAGGCACCTATTATACTATAAAATAACTCATTGCATTTATTAAATTATAAAATAAGGACTTTTTTGATTTCAAAATCTGAATGAAGTAAGTATAAATATTTAATATTTAAATATTAACCAAACATTTTTATACATAGGCTTTTAAACTAGAAAGAAGCAAAATAAAGTTACAATCCAATCGTTGATAAAAGAAAAAATATGGATTAGTTCTTAAAGACCATATTATGCGTTTTAAGCTACAATTTATTCATAATATACATGCTTTTAGTATTAACTTGATATCTAAATAGGTATTTTATGAATTGATGCTTCAATATGAGGCACCAAGTAGTAATGTAGCTATAATAACATATTTATTATAATTATATAATAATGTAATAGATTGCAAATGGACTTCCACTTCCGTAAAATTTGTTTCCTACATTTTGTCGTGTCAAAATCTATCGAAAACTATAAAATCATTGATCCACTAAACGAATGAACGGAAAACCACAAGAGTCTCCTTAATACTATTATTTGACTTATTAGGTATAAATGTTAAAATGTATAATAATATATATTATGTATTAATATTATGGGCGTACGGTTAACGCCGCCGTAGAAACGGGTCAACAATAAACCCAACGTGTAATTCGTTTGCTATACCAACTGCAAGGCAATAAACCATTAAATGATTCAAACGGATAGCAATAACTGTATAGATATAATTGTTAATATAATGTTTTTTTGAAATCGTATTATAATACCTGATAAATAATGCGCTTGGTACGTTGCGATTCGAAAACGAGTTGCTATATCGTCATATATATGTATATATATATATCGTATTCGGTCGGGGAAAACGGTAGCTGTTGTCGGTTTAGGCTCAAAACGTTCTCTCGATCGGATCTCTTGCAGTCGCCTTGATCGGATCGAATAGATATCAGAAATCCAAAACCGCTTCGTGTAGTAGTCTACCAATTTCGGGCGAGCCAAAATGAAAACTGTCAACCTTCTCGAACCGCAGTCAACACAGAACTAACTGACTAGTCTGCCGTGTCCCGGCTTAATATATTGCACGCGCGCGTAATAATATTATCGGCCGTCGCCGTATTTTCTTTCTCGCTTCCTCATAATCTGGTTGTTATTTTATTGTTGCGGATTCAACAAGATGTCAAGATATCTTGTACGCGGTGGCCTAGCCTTCCTCGCGAAACCACTCCGTCCTCCTGAGCTTGACTTCTAGGCCTAACCGCGATACGGAATCAGGAAGCGCGGTCGTTTCCATAGTTTAATGGCATTTTATTGCGACGTATTATCATCATCACCATCATCGTCGTCGTCATACACACCATCATGTAAATTATATATATTATGAAGTTATATTATTATACTACGCAATACGTATATAATATATTATATTCCATGTATTGAAATATATAGTTGGTAGACGATGCCCTTCCGAGACCAAATGGCATTTTTGACATCTTTCGACTCGTCTAGACTATATATGATATATAAATACAATAACATGGACACGCGAATTTATCGTAGTTAAATTTTTTTTCGACAGCATTGAAACCAGGTAGATTGATATCGCACAGTGACCCGTAGTAGTTTATAACATAATAATACGAAGTTACTACATATTATGTGTTTTACACTATATACATATTATATTACACGACATACATCAAAATCGCATAAAAACCGATTGTGGTAGGTACTACATACATAATATTTTTATTATTGTTGCTACTTCTTGTTTTTAATATATGTTTAAAAAAAATATGTGGGCATGTACACAAAACACATCAAAATGATTGAACCGGCCTTGGCGTGCCCTGCACCCCGCTACGTGTACCTACCTACATAATATAATATGTTATACACAATAATAAGTACTCTAAGCCGCGGGAATTCAATCTACAGGACATAGGTACAAGTGTATAAAAAACCCGTTCAAGACTTCAGCACGCAATGTATTTTTTTCGCCAGTACGCAGATATATTATCGATCTCATTAGAATCTTTTCGAAATCTTGTACTATACATTATACTACTTCGAGAGCACCCATTGAGGTAAAAGCGACTGTTTTGACAGAAAACGTGACATTTGAACGGAATGTTTATCATTACGATTAGTTCCAGGATTGTGACCAATTTTTGAACAATTGCTGTATACATAATTTTAAGAATACTGCTAGCTTAGTATTAGTAACGCAGTACCTATAAGGACTTCACTACTTCAGACAGAAAAATCTATTCCAATCGTCAATTGCTTTTTTATTGACAAGTTTCTGCAGCAGTAACATAACCCGATGTAGGTAATATATATGTAACAAACATGCTGTAGTGTTGTAAAGATATATTCTAATTATAAAAATTTGGTATTATTTTTATGGGTTAAATATATATTATATTTTAGAAGTGTTTGTGCAATTACGAGTAGGTATATGCATTTTATACAGTTTTGTAATAAAGTGAATTGTAGGTAAGTACCTAATACTACCTATATATATATAACACTAATTAGAGCAATATTAGAAACCACAGTTTGTTAATATAAACATAAACTTTTTGAAAATGTTCTGATCAATAAACTTATAACTTTTTACTGTATAAAAATAGATTTATTAGATTTCAATATCAAGCACCAAAAATGCGAAAGACAATTATTTTAACTTCTTGTTAAAATAATCCAAGTTGACTTTTATCCTTTTAAAAAACACTATAATGTTAGCATACCCACTTGTAATGTTTAAATAATTTTATAATATGGTGAGTGAGAGTGATGACTAAACATTTTAAAAATTAAAATCAAATTTGTATTGTATTTTTATGTATTTCTAATATTTTATTTCATTAAATTTCACTCCTATCCACAACTTTAAATAACTACACTTCTTCCTAAAGTAGCACTATCTTTTCTTAATTTACTATTATCCATACCTAAATTATTAATCATAAATTGTGTAGTTATTAAATTTAAGTGTTAGATATATTTTTGTTTGGAGGTTGGCGACTGTAATGAACTGGATGATATTTTTTATGGATTGAGGGTGATTGCTTAGTATTATCTGGTAGTGATTCGGGAAGGTTGTGGCTTGTTCGGCATTCGGTGAGGATGTGGCTAATGGTGACTTGGACACCGCACGATGGGCACATTGGAAGTTCTTCCTTGGAAATTATAAGAAGCTGTGAGAAATTTGAGTGGGCCGATTCTGAGTCTAGTTATTACGACTTCAAATTTTCTATGGATTTCGATGGGGAATTTCCAATAGTAGGTATTATGTTTAATACGATTTAATTTCGTGTAGTAAGATTTCCTCTTCTGGTGCCATCTAAGTTGACATTTATTTGTTATAAGCGTTCATATTCATTGAATAGAATGATTTGTGTATACGATGATAATGGGGAGGTGATTGTAGTTTTAGCTGCAAGATCGGTGAGCTTAATTTCTTTTTATGTCAAAGTGTCCAAGAATTCAAAAGAGTTTAATTTTTAATTTATTGTAGTTCTGTAGCGGATAAATTTTATTGTGAATATGTAGGCCAATGTCTGATGGGTTATATGGTGTTTATTATATTATTGATAGCCCTGAAGGAGTCGGTGAAAATAATAGCGTCTTGTAGGTAGTGATCAGTTATTTGAGTACTTTAAGTATGGCAAATTACTCTGTTGAGAAGACTGAGCAGAAGTTGGGGAGCTTGTACATGAATTCTGCGTTATTCTAAATTACTGCAGCTCCAACCCTGTCTTGGCTTTTGGAAGCATTCGTGTACATTTTTTCACTTATGCTATTTTGAATTATGTGGAAGTATTTTTTTTTTGTAGGTAGCCGGGGGTGTATTATTTATTTTTTAAATTGAAAGTTCAGTGAAGATTTCGATGAGATTTCTCCATTAGAGGACTGATCCTCTGATCTACTCTGAAGTAGGAGTAATAGTGAGTACTTTAGAAATATCTAGATTGTTCTCTTAAAGCAGTAGCGTTGATAACATTTGAAAAGTTCGTTTGAAATCGAGAGTGGAAAAGGTACTTACTAATTTTAATTGGAGATTTAATGTTATTTTGAGTCTTCTCAAGTCTTCTTATGTCAGGTGAAGGTGTACGGGCAACGTTATAAATACTAGGTATTGGACTTGAATGGTATTAGGCGCCGATTGACATACGAAGGCCCTAATTGTGGATTGTATCTAGTTTTTTTGATATTGATTTATGTGCTGTTGGCCAAAAAAAATTAAATTATTATCAATCGATCTTAACCTAACTTAATCAATTTATATGGATAAAAAAATTGTTTCGTAACTAGTCATTAATGATGATTTTTACAAATTGATCCTTTGGTCCTTAATAGTTTAGTGGTCTAGACATTTAGACCCTATAGGCTCTATAGAGCATTAAGGTTTAGGATGACTGCCGACTGGACAAAGGTAGCATAATTAACTCATATTTGTAAAACTCTATATATTTTATACCATACACGTAATTTGGTGATTAGTTAAATCGATTACATCGTATTTATGATGGTTAGTTATAAAACTCATATTTTTATTTATTTACAACTACTTGTTTAAAGGAAACCTACCAATATAAAAATACGTTTTACGTCTTCATTGCGTACACCTACGATAAGTATTTAACTACGTTATTACCACCAATTTACAATAAGCTGGGCTGCAAACGTTATACTTCCTATTTCTTCTTGAACTATACAAATCGATTGAAATAGTGATCGGAATACAATAAATAAAATGATTTAATTAATTTTATAATTGTATCAATAAAAGCAAAAATAAAATAAAAAATAGTAATAAAATATTCAACAAAACACAATAATAATTGACTAGAAAAAAACTAATATCTCTATGTAATTTATAATATCGGTTTTCGATAAGCTTAATCATGAATACTAGACTTTATTTTACTGTATGTCTAAGTAATTATATTTTATATTACTCATAAACTATAAAAGTATAAACGACATAAATCGAATAAACTCTTCGTTAATATACGACACTATATAGTTCTCCGTTGAGATAAGAGTTAGGTAAATGACATCGATGAATAACGTTTAAATTCCTGAGAACATTGAACCGTATGGTATAGGTAAATATATAATACATTATTTAAAAAATTTTTGATCCTATTTTCAAAAAAAATACTTATTTTGAAATTAATTTTAAGAACCATAATATTGTGATATCCATGTCATACATATAATTAAAATAAATAGATTATACTTAAGTCTTAAGCACTGTAGTTTTCGAGTGTAAAAAAGTTATGATAAAATGTTGAATATATTACACGGAATTCAAAACAATACTTTATTTTTACAGTTTTTGTAACATGGAGTCGACATCGCCGACTTTATTGCTTGGTCGTGATAGGTAGTGAATGCGAAAATAATGGGGTCTTACTTAAATTAACAACATTAAAATTTCGAAACACAAAATCCTTCACTTTCAAATAAAACATGTGCGAATGATTTTTATATTAATATTCGTCTGATGTTTGTGCGCTTAATGCATTAATTAATTGTTTTTATATGGTACATTAGGTATTCACGTAAGATGATTTATGTAAGGACGGTGTCAAGAACATATTTTTGCATTGTAACAATACCGCTATAGAAGAATCGTACAATATACCTATATATTGACAGTTATAATTATTATTGTTATAATATTTTATTCATTAGTAACTATAATATCATTGACCGTATAAACTTGTATATATTATACTAAATATTTCTGGTATAGCCTTATAAATAGTTTTAAAAAACTAGTACCTATCTATGCATCTATATTCTAAATATATTCAGGGATATATCATGTTATATACGTGGATTGTGGGTAAATGTAATTGATATGGACATCTAATAGGTGTAGGCAGTAGACATAACTCGTATGGCAGAAAATAATTCTTATAATAATATTAGGCATGATTGTTTCAACATTAAACGTATAACGTCGAATAGGTATAGGTAACTACTAGGTTCTAATTTAGTAGGAACACGCGTTTCTTTTTTTTTGAAAGGAAGGCGCTCAGAATGGTCTCCCTAATAGTTTAATAAAAAATTGAATTTTTAACTAATATATCGTTAATTTTTATCTATATTTTGTGATATTTAATGTAGTTAAAGCGCATAACTTTATTTTCTGAGTATTATAGTATATGATATTATATAGTTATTATGTATTTTTCATTGACATTTCAGATACCAATACATCTAATTACAGAAAAATGAAATCTTTTAAATACAAACATCATATGTTAATTGAAAAGATACTAGGAACTTTCCAGAAGGAACAAATTCTTATCGTCCAGCTAGATTTAATCAATATTTCATAAGAGTTTTATCGATTATAATTAAGTATAATAAATTAATTTTTTTTATAATATAGCTATACTGCATCGCTTTACAGTAATATAAAAAAACGAATTTGAAGAATATAATAATATAATGATATAATGCATATACCTATTATGTTATAATATTGTGTGTGTTTACCTATATACAAAATATTATTTTAAAATTAATTATATAACTATATAAGCTATTACTTATCATATTATACTATGATTTAAAATTACAATTAAAAATATCTTGTTCAATTTTTCATAGTTAGGTGATGGAGAAATTAGTAGAATATTATATAATTATTGAAAATTTCGTTCGTACAAATAATTTCACGTTTTATAAAGCATTATTATTTACATTATAATTATTTAAACATAATCAGATTATACAATGGGACGTATAAATATATTGATGTTGAAAACACATTGGACCACAATTCACAGCCCACAGGTAAATAATAGCTTCAAAAAATAATATAAATCATCTATAAAATATATTAACATAGTTTGAACATTAATAAGGCACACGCATGTGTTCAGTGTTGTCTCCTTACAATATTGCAAATTAGCGTTCAGTAATTTAGATTTTGTTGTTAGTATTAATATTATTTATTAGAGTGAATTGATATAAAAGTAAAATATAACATCTTTTCTTTAGTTTGTTGTTTCGATATCTTAACTTTGATGCAAGATTCTATCATTTTTAAACTGTGATATTTGACATATTTAAAAATTAAAATTTTAATGTACCTAATTCAGAGTTCGAAAGAGTAATTTTTCAGTTATTAAAATATTTGTACAAAGAAAAATAGTCCTTAAAAATGGATTTATAAAAAAAAAGTGGCAGTATTTTTTCCCCGACTCTCTATAATATATATACAGCAGATCTACCACAATCTATCAACACTACTCTAGCTATCTTCGCCGATGACACAGCCATAACTTCAACTAACTCCGAAATAGCCACCACTACAAACAACCTCCAAGACCACCTAACCCAACTACAAGATTGGTTCAGCTTATGGAAAATTAAGATTAATGAAAATAAATCCACTCACATCACTTTTACTCTCAGGCCTACAACAATTCCTCCAGTTTACATAAATAACCAAACAATTCCCATTGTCGACTCCGTTAAATACCTATAGACTCCTCCTCGACAAAAGACTAACTTGGGCGAATCACATCAAAGTTAAAAGAACTTCCCTTAATCTCAGGCTTCACAAATTAAGACCACTTCTTCGATCTAAAATCTCTTTAAATAATAAAACACTAATATATAAACAAATATTACGTCCAGCAATGACTTACGGAATTCAACTGTGGGGTACCACTAAAAATTCAAACCTAATCAAATTCCAAGCGTTCCAATCAATATCTCTACGTGTCCTCTCTAATAATGCTCCCTGGTACGTCAGCAACCGCACCCTACATCATGATCTCAACATACCACCAATATCCACACTTGCCTCTTATCATTATAACAAATTTCATAAAAATACCTTTAACCATCCAAACCCACTCATATCTAAACTTTCTTCTTGTACAATCCCCGATAACCCCCCCCCCCCTCGTCGCCTCAAACAAAAATGGCCGTGTGATTTATTAAAAAATGCCTAGTGTTATTATCATAAATTTACCTCCCCATTTAGTTTAAATTGGAAGTAGTGTCACTGGACACTCCCTTCCCTCAAGATTTTCATGTCTTGTAATATATTTCATTATATTTACTTATTATATAAATTGTACATAGATTGTAAATTTTCTTAAATAAAAAAAATAAAAAAAAGGTGTTATTTTTATATAATTAAATACAGTATTTATACTTATTATTATTGCTACTCGTTGGTACAATTTTTGAGATTCTCATACGTCAACATTTTCAGAAAAATTAGCAAATAAATAATTTATAATTTACAGTAGAAAAAGGAGAGGTTGGAAAATAGAAGTTTGTATCTCCACAGGATACTCCTAAAGTAATTAAAAACATATAAGAATTTGAAAATATGGTCTTCAAGTATATTTAGGCTAGTCGCTGACTGGCAATTTTCAGTTGCGCAATAGTTTAATTGCATGGGTGACTTCCACAGTGATATGTGACAATCAGCTCACATGCAACTAATCAGTTTGATCAACTAATTAGTTTGTGTTTTTCCACAAATCGTTCGATTGCGTGATTACTATCGCGCAACTGAAAATTGCCAGTCAGCGACTAGCCTTAAAAATGTTAAAAATCAGATTTTGAATAACTGAATTATCGGTGGAAAAAATGGGGTGAGCAACGAGCATGCTTGACGAATCGCTTTTTATATATAGGTACTATATATAGTTTATGGTATATATACTGAATTGTGAATACGCTAATAATGTTTGATAAAATAGCGTTTTTTTTTCCTAATCGAGACTCACTTGCAGAAATTATCTTATTTACGCATACAAGAATGTTAAGGTATTCATAAGATGTGATATATAATCTTTTAAATTTAAATACATGCAGTTCAACTAATAGAAACTTTTATAATATATATCTATAAATGGCTTTATACTACCTATTCCTACTAAACAGGTACACCGAATTTTAACGTTTAAAAAACTACATTTATTAACTTTAATAAGTAGATACCTATACATTATAAGCCCAATATGCATTATTCTGTTATTATGTGGCTTATAAATTATAATATAACTTATTAACTTGTACTTATATTAATTATTATTATAGTACTTGGACGAATATTATTATTATAACTATAACTATTATGTATTTAGATATAATATTACATGTTTTCTTAGTGGGTATTTAATGTATTGACTGTTGAATATTATGCTTCACTCAACTGTTTTTATAAAAATACAATATATGAAGATGAAGAAGATATTATGTGTATTGTTGATTGTTGTAAAGTTTGATCCACAATAGCATTGTATTATCGTATTAGCCATTAGGTATGTTATTATATTATACATTTTAAAACCTTCCATTGTGCTTATTGTAGATTTCTGTTACAGATTGTACAAATTAAAATAAATATGTTAAAACAATTTAAAATATTAAAATATTTTAAAAGATGTTTGTATATACAACAATTATAAGTTCAAACCATTTGATTTTGTCTTCGTTTATGTATATACCTATAAGAATTTTTAATTAGATTCATAGTGAATTGTCAATATATATTTAGGTATTACTACACTAATACTAATACACTGTGATGATATGAAAATTTACCAAAAATCATTTAAAAATAACTTCCTACCTACATATTTGTGATACATTTTCAATTTTATAAAAACATTAATGGTAAAATTCAACTTTGAATTTATCATGACGACATTGGGTATTATAAGGACCAACCAGCAAATATAATTGCCAACGTATTATATAATACGTTCTATTATAAGAGTACCTACGATATGACGTGTGACTTTTGTGAATATAGGCAATATTATTATTATACGGAGGAGATATAATTAATAAGCCGTCCTGATAAATAACTAAACGAGTGTTTAAGATTAAATTAAAAATACGCAGTATGGTATTTTCGATACATACAACATACCTACCTACTTACACCAAAACGAAGAAGTCGTATAGGTAAAGAAATTACCAATATAGTATATAACTTTTAAAAGATATTAAAATTTTGAAATAGATTTAGGTACACCACTTAGTGTCCTTTTAAAAATAAAATTATGTTGTGGTCTTTCCGTCTATAGATTCGTACATAATAATATGTATAAGGTGAACGGCCTCGGACAGAACTCAGTTGATGATAATGAAAAATGAAAATAACATAATATAATATCCTTGTTGTTTGATACTTATAGTCATGTCACATCTTATAGTATCGTATTTTAAGAGTTTAACAGTCCAACTTATTGTTTTTAAATTTAGGTATAATGGGTTATACGTCAAGTAAAACATCTATGTATACGGGCATTCGATATAGACCGAATAGTATCAAGGCTTTATTTTCTATAATAGAATAAAAAATATTTTAAAGCTTCGGATCGTAAACACAAAACACGCATACCGGTTGGAATAAATTTCAATAAAATTACTCGTTAATTTATAATTTATCTATGAATAAAAATAATAGCTTTATAATCTTAGGTATATCGGTATATGGAAATAATTTTGCTGCTGAGTAAATAATACAATATACATATTAAATCTTACCAATTATTATTATATGACATTTATTATGTCAGAGTATTAGCGAAGACATATCTCGAATCTCGATGTATACCATATTGACGCATATATTGTTTTCAATTTGTATTTTAATTGCGACCAATTACAACACAATCGTTATGGTATAATTTAAATAGTTTGATATAGATGTTAGCGTATAAGTTTAATATCAGCTTATCAAAGTGTTTTTATGAAAGAAAAAGCGGCGCATAAGATGTAGGTAATTTTAATTTTTACATTTTAAGTTTAATATTTATAAATTATAAATTAATATAGGTATTACTATATTAGAGTTTGGAGTTTAATTTATGAATCTTCAATTTTGTTAATTAGAAGGGTAATTTTAAACAAACCAGTTAGTTTCGTTGATTATAACTAGATATACCTATACTTAAAAGGACGTTTCACCCGCAATCCGCATGTGTTGTCTCCGTCTTACAAGTCGTAACATTGCAAAAACTGTTTCGCGCGGGAAAGAACCGAGAAAGATACAGTTATAACTAAGAAACGAAATTTTCACCACATAAAAAGATAAACAATATCGTTTTTATTTTTTCGATATCACTTATACAATAAAAATTCTTATTGTTTTATAATACATTAATTTTGTGTTTTTTAAGCATGAATAACTTTTTTTGTAGTTCATCTGATATCGAAAAATAAAAACGATATTGCACAGACAAAATTCTCCTTTTTATGTGGTGTAAATTTCGTTTCTTAGTTATAACTGTATCTTTCTCGGTTCTTTCCCGCGCGAAACAGTTTTTGCAATGTTATGCACTTGTAACTTGTAAGACGGAGACTACACATGCGGGTGAAACGTCCTTTTAACTACTAATTGTTGACAATTACTAAATGAATAATTTTAGTGCGATAGTTAAAATAATCTGCATGTATAGACATAGCAATATAGCATATAAAGAACACCTATGTATTGATAAACATATTAGGTATAATATAAAACTCTTAAGCAATATTAGAATATTATACTTTTGCAAGGATGCCTAATTAAAAAAAAAAAAGGTAGTAATTAGACAATGGAAGTTATGGAATAAATTGTACTTAAATTTTGAACTCGATGTTTGCAAATAAGTGGTTAATTAAATAAAAAACAATAAAATAATAAATATTACTAAATAGTAAATACTATAGGTATATAGCCATATTTATTTTTCTTTAATATCTATGGGTATATATGTATGTATATATAGCTTATTTTATTTCATAAATTGCCAATAAGTTGGATTTATTTTTATAAAAACAATACTACCTGTAACTGCAATGATATAATATATTTTCTATTGCAAGTATAGTATTAACTATTGATTGAAGTCAACAAATATTATGTTTACAATCGTATATTGCATTAGAGTTATAGACATTACAGAGACCGACTTCCGAAAAACAAATTTTATTCAAATAGTGTAGGTACTATGGAATGGCGCAGACACAGACACATAAAATGTACATATCAAATAAATGTAATCAAACATCAAACAGAAATGTAAAGTAAATAATATTATTTAAAGTAATATTTCGTAAAACATATGCATAAGTTCAAAACTAGTTCGTTTGAAAATTATACAACTGGTATGGTATAACCTACTCATATTATTCAACGGATATTATAATAAAAATAATTGTACATGCAACATGCAGTAATTATCATATTGACTTTGTACATTTACAATTTTATACATAATATGAATTAAAAAAATTATGTCATTATTATTAAATGCCTACATTTTTTTTTTTTTAATGTATAATTTTTATTCTATATAGGTATAACTATATATACATGTCAGCAAACTGCAAGTATTAAATATCTTGTATATGGTAAAAAATTTAAATGCTAGCTAAATTATGTGCAAATCCGTGAGCTGTTGCTCAGCCGGACCGGGTTCGATCCTCGACCATCGGGCGAAATTTTTCTCCGGGCAAGTCACGGTGTCCGGAGAACAAGTGCCGCCATCCCCCCCCCCCACTCCGGGGCATGGCAGAAATCTACGGATGCCTCAATAGAAATTCTGCCAAATAGGAGTCCGAACTAGGCCTTCATGCCTACTCCCGGATAGTGTCATACGAAAAAAAAATACTCATAAACTAATTTAGCTTAATATATATTTCAAATTTTAAAAGTTCATCTTTAGAGGAAGTATTTAGCATATTTATGAGGGTGAGAAAAACTGAATGAAACCGTTCGTGAAAGATGGCCTGGTACTGCTGAAACTTATATCCGGCGTACTGCTGTGTATTATTTCTGTCTCCATATAGGTTATTATTTATCATTTATCCATTTTACATTCTATATCTTCTAATTCAATTTTTATTTCTTAATGTGATGGTTTTATTAATGATCTTATTTATGTTGTGTAAAAAGGAACAATTACGTCAAAGTTTGAAATACTTATCTATTCATGGTATAGTGTATGCTAATTTATATGACGCAATTAGAACTAATTAGTAAATGATAAAAAATAAATATTACATCACAAAATGATTTGATACAAACAATTTAATCGCAATATCTATATATCTATGTTGTTTGTGTTACAATTCAATTTGTGTTCAGTTACAATTGTATAATATATTATATATTATTATATGTACCTGTAATTTGTATCAATATTCGATGATAATAATTCTATATAGATACAACACAAATCACAGTATACAATACTACTGTACCATTTCCGTTATTACTGGAAAGTATTCCACTGAATTATAATAATATTCATGTATATTGTATAGTATGATATGATGTTATATGATATAGTAATATAGTTACGTGCCAGCAGCATTATTATATTATAAATATGAATATTCATATAATACGTCAATACGCGTATCATTAAACACTTGACGTATATTATGTAGGTACATTATAATATTAGTCATTTCCACGGTAAAAATTAGTTATCCTTGGACATGGACTTGATCCTCTGATATTTTGTAAAAATATAAATATAAGTGCTTTAATCCCGTAATCCCGTAAACACTGCATCTTTACCGCACAAATCCATACTCAAGTAAAATCACGCTAGTCGACTTATCTCTATATGTGAACTGATTGTTTTTTAATATTTTTATTTACAACAAAGCACGTGCCCGGCACGTACGATGAACATATTAGAGTCGTGTGAATTATTGGTATAATACATATATATACCTATTTAGGTATCAGGTATGTCTATGTGGTAGAGTCACGAAGGCAATGAAAATAAGGAATTCAAAATTGTTTTGAGTAAGGCTAGCCTCATATACTTACGTATAGGTAATAATAAAGTATTAAACATTTGAATGCCTATATAAGACATTTTTTTATAGTTTATAGTTTTATACTTAATCTTATTAAATTGTAATATTTGGTCGGTTTGGACACCGTTGTATTGCCGCGGTATAATGATGTGACATTACTATAAATAGTTAACGATTAAGCAAACAATAATAATAATTATTAACATTATACCTATAATATTTGTGGTTAAGACGTGGAAGAGAAATAACCAAAATGGAGGAAACAAAACATAATAACGGAATGTCGTATATGTATATATGTTAGCGGTAATGTATGTAATACTTTATTAAGTATTAAACAACTAGTTATTCTATAAAATTCCTAAATATGTTCGTAAATATAAATTACACGGTTTAAAATACCGATTGGGTTTTCGTTAATGTATGAAATTTATATCATTAGGTAGATGACCGGGACTGGATTAGATAACATACAAAATTTGTTACCGTTGTTGTTTTATTAATAAAAATAATAAGATAAGATAGTATTGAACCACACCATTTGGCATAATGTATATATATATATATATACTGTACCGAAATTTAATTTATGCACATAAAAGTTTATTACGCTTAATGACGTTCCAGATGTAGATATTTGCCTTCGAAAAGCATCAGAATCCCAATCAATTGGTAATGGACAAGGGTTTTTTAAATGTACATGCCAACAAAAGTGCACCAAAAAACGGTGCATATGTTTAAATAATAATTTACTTTGTAATTCTAAATGCCACCCAAAAAGTTCCTGTACTAATAAATAAATTGTAAATTAAAAAAAAAATTATACAAATACATTGACGTGAAAAAAAAATTAATATTAATATTTTATATAATAATGTAAGGTGGGTTTGACTTATACTAACATTTGATTTTTTAATTTGTAAATTGATTAAGATTTTAATAATTATTCTAATAAATTAATATTAATATTTTATATACTATTGTAAGGCTTGTTTGACTTAATGCTATAACATTTGATTTTTTTTGTAATTTGTAATTTAATTATAACTTTTATTCAATAATAGTTTTAAATACATTAACTAAACACTTATTGTTAGTTTATAAATTAATATCTAGTTGGTATGTAGAATAACTAGTTGAAGTATATATTTATGGATTCATTCAATACATTAACTGAAAGTACCCGTAATTCTATAAAATAACTAGTTATTCTATAGAATTACGGAATTTCATACATTAACGCTAACATATACACACAGGTTAGAGAAAATACCAAGCTTCCTGATTCAATCTCGACAGCACTTAACCAGGACCCGAACTCAATTGTTGCCTCAATAAAGTTTATTGTCACCTCCAATCTCCTCAGCAAAAATTTATCATCATTATCATTGTAAATTTCAACTAGTATTTGAGTGTACTTTTTCTGTTATAACTATATTTATATATTGTGTTATATATTATGTTGACGCGGATTTAATTTTAATAAATAATAAAAAAATAAATTAATAATATACAATCAGCGAGAAGTGACGTAGGGATGAGTTTTTGGTTTTTGGTAAGAAAAATAAAAACCATATTATGTAGGTAAGTTGCCTATTTTCTGTTTGAACCGATGACGCCGCGAGGACTGCTTATTGCGCATTACTTCCGTGGAAGTTGCATACATAACAATAACCGACTATTTTCTTGCTAAATCACGATAATTAAAAAATTTAAAGATTCGTATAATATTTTTCAAACTTACATATTTAGTATTAGTAATATTACATATTTACATATTATCCGTAAACTACATGCAACTATCAGACATCTAATTTAATAATATATATAATAAATAGTATCATTCTAATATTGTTATGCATTATTAATGTATATATATTATTAATTAGCAATTAGCATCAATCTAAACACAAAATTTCAAAACAAAGATTTCCACGATAAATTATCCATGTGAATAAATCTAATAGCAATATCTAATATTAGTATGAATAAATATCTAAAATGTATGTTAATTATATAATAAATAACATACGTGATACGTGAACATATGTGATAGCCTATAGGGTCTGGTAATCGGTATGCCACAGTAGTTCGTAAATTGTGCTAAGGTCTATTTATGGGCCATCGTCACTATAGTTCCTGGATGGATAACCACCCGGGTTTTTACTTTTTATTGATGGTCCTCACCCCCACATACACGTGTTCCGAACAAACTGGATTTCCTATATAGAAAAAAAAACAGGTTAATAATGATTATTATGGTCATCCAATGGCCTGTCGTCGCAAGTTAATAAAAATAGTTTATGTTCTAATCAATAGTCTAAATATACTAACAATTGTAAATGGATCACAACAGATTATCTACAGACGGATATACCTAGTACCTACCTACATGTGTTAGACTTAAAAACTGATTACTCGTTATTAATAATTAATGATGATTAACGAGTCGGTATTAAGTGTTAAAATTTATTTACATATTATATTATAATAGCAATTGAAATGCTTATTTATATGATCAATTGATGTTTAAAATTAAACAGTGATTTCGAACACATAGCAGTATATACCTATTATCTATATCCTATAATGTTAATGATAATATTTCTATGATTGTATTACAAGTTACAACTTTTGGAGTTTTTTACGACACCGGTTATTTATGATGAGAAGTGTATGGATATTGGATATTCTTAAGAATCAGAAAAAAGGGTCTGTTATAGTCATTAAAGTATCAACACTCTGAAGGTGAGTGAGGAGTGACATCAACAACCAATGACAAATAACTAAAATCTATCATCATATGTAATATTTTGTTACCTATTTGTTTTAGTCTATATTCCTATTACATTAAACAATACAGATTATATTATATAAAAAGTAAAAAATAATAATAATAATAATATTACAGTATTTTAAGCCAACTAGTAGGAAAGAGGGATGTTCCGTCGACCATAGAATTAGTGCACTAATGACCTCATGATGGATAAATACCTCTTTGACTCTTTTAAACAAGTCAAACCCCTAAATACATCATATATTACATTAGATTATTTATTATTACATATAATGTATAATATGTGAAATAAATAAATAATAAATAATTTATATTATATCATATCTTTAGACGCGGCTATATAAAAAATATTTCAAAAAAAAAGTTTATTATCTCACTATTTTTTTGTTTAACTATATGACATAGTTAATAATTTGCTTAAGATGACAAATATTTAATTATTTTTATTTCTGCCTAAGTATGTTCAACTATATACATTATAATTATAAATATCTGATAGTAAATAATAATAATAGTTAGATAGTTGGGTACATATTTTACAATTGTAAAATATTACTGTAAAATATTTCGTGCAATAATAGTTATTTTGTATATTTTGTTATCTCAATTCACAGATAGATAATTAAAATATTACAACATGTTGATCATATAAATCATTAATTTTTTATCTTTTTATACAAAATACTAATGTTTATGATAGACTGTAACGATATAATAAAGTACCTATTTAAATAGCTTAAAACGATATAATATTTTAGAATCTGCAATACTAAAGATCCGGAAGATCGAATTTGAAAAGCCTAAATGGTTATTGCATATAGCTGAAATTGAATACAACGTTCATCATAAAAAGCTTATACTGTAACAAAAAAAAAACAAAGATAATTTTAGAATAATATGGAAGCAAATGCATTGTTTTTTTTACAAAAACGAATTCAACCTACCTATTATTAGTTACTAATAATATTAATAAGATACCTAATACTATAATATGGTTCTATAATAAAAATATGATATTAAACTATTATGAATAAAGTTAACAATATTTTACAAAATATGACGTTGATTTTTGTGTTCACATAACAAAAGTATTTATTTCAGTTGTAAATATGTTTACAGATAAAAGTATATAGGTACTTCAGTATATTTACAAGTTACTACTGTTTACTTATTATTGTTTACAGCCATTCTATACCTAAAGCAGAGTATTGCGTTTTAAAATAATATAGCTAGGTATAATAGGTAGGTACATGTTTCCTTATGAAAAACAATAATTTCCATAACTTGAGTAAGCTTATAGATTATAGATCATCAATTTTTACCTGCAGTGTATCACTGTATAGTGTATTATAGGCGTTGAATATTGCGATTTCTTCTTAACGAGTGTCTATATATGTAGCTACCGACGGGCGACGAGTGAGTATATAATATTATACATAAAAGTACTCAGAATTCGATTCAAGCAATGACAAAATCAGAAACGCAACTGATGTTTTACGAATCCGTGATTAATTTATGGAAAATGATTACGGTCTTGTGAAAAAATATAATTACAGAAAATTAAACTTATGAGTATAATATACTGACGTACTACATAATATAATACATATGACGTATATAATAATGTGCACAGATAATAAAGAATAATGATAAATGAACAATTAAAATTCAATTTTTTTTCCTTCTTTTTCTCCAAGTTATAGCAGGCCTATTGTCTATATGTGCATAATATTATACACATATATCATGCTATAGTTCAATGGTTTAATGAACTACGAGATCAACCGATTAGGATAAAACCAATAACGGTAACGATTTAGTCGGAATAATGAGGCAAATAATAAACCGGATCGATCTCGTAATGATCAAATAATCTGTAACCAATCACGTGAAAGGAGGAGAAATAATTGTAAATTGTAATACATAAAACGGTCTTGTATTATCTATACGTGTTTAACAGAAGAATAAATAAATATGCTAGGGACTATACGGGGTGATCCAGTGTACCTATGTAAGATCACTCAAAATATAAATTGGAGTCGTTATAAAACAAATTTATTTATCGTTATATTTTACTTTACTTAATTAATGAATTAAATGATAACATTCATTACCGCCATTAGAAATATATCGCGCCCACAGTCAAAAAATTCATGAAGCCCATTTAAAAAATATTTTTTGTAATATCATAGAACAGTGGATGGCCAAACATTTTTTATGCTTCATGTCCACAGTTGGATGAGTAGGAAAATATAAGTAATTTAATTAAAAACATTTGAACCTAAATATACTTTCGCACTTTCGCAGGTTGGATAATGAATTATAGTGAACCGTAGTTTGGCCACACCAGTTATAATGTAGTATTTCTCTAGTACACATAAAGTTTGGTGAAAATTGTGAAAACTTGAAGGGTTAAATTGTTAAATATCAACAAAACTAACCACTATGTATGGTATGCAATTATAATTGACAATAACTATATTTTAATAATTAGGCACCGGATTTAAACACCCTAAAAACTATTTAAAAATAGAAAAAAATGCATTTCAACCGCGATAAGAGGAAATTTCTATAATTTTTTTAACCCTTCTTTAACAAATTAAAATACGAATTTATTGAAATAAACACGATTACGATATAACACCAACTGTTAAATATTAGTTTTAATGGTTTGAGTGAGTATATACAAGACTGAAGACAGACAACAGCTATAAGTCTATACTGTGCGTAGATAGATAAATAAGTTATAGATGAGACGTATCGTCGTATCAAAATACGGACCGACAAAATATGATAAATGGTTAAAAAAATCTTGAGCTAATATTTTATATTATCACTAAAATTGAATCTAAGATTTCATATAACCAATTAATATACACTAAAAATGATAAAAAAAATGCTAAATAATAGTTTTAAATTTTCAATCCTCTAATGTATGATTTGGATTTTGTACTTAAAAAACATTTCCTGGGATCTATCCATGCTCAAATTATAATAAACTAATTAAATTTACCATATAATATTTTTTTAACTTTCAATCAAAAAACAAATACGTACCCAATAATACAGTAAAAATAAATATGGATCGATACACTACATAATAACACAAATTTGTGTAAAATATACCTTATGTATTTTTTTAAATTTTAAAGTTTATGGTACCTATAACTTATAATATACTTATATATACTTTATTTCTTACATTAGAAAATGTATGATTATAAGTTTATATTTCGAATTATAATGTATCAACACTATTCACTATCACTATCTACGAGCTACGACTACTCCGATCGTTATTGCCGTATGCTATTATATTTTTAGTTTATTTTTGTAATATTGTCAGTGACAATTTGTCACTGTGTTTTTGTGATGATACTACCAAAAGCCAAATGCCCAGTAAATTTGTACCTACTAATTCATACATTCATATTGTTAACATGATTTATTTTAATCACACATCTTAAATCGAACATAATATGTTCTAGGGTACTACTAAGTTTAATTAGTAAGTCTATGCATAATCAAATTGATTTAAATATTAATAATAATAAAGTATATATTTTTTTACATAACCGCAGACCGCGGTCCACTGTCCACTGTACTGTAAAATAGTATCACAGCAGCCCAGTTCGGTCCTGGCTCACACTCACATAAGATTACATGAATAATATTACATTTTTAAACTAAAATTAGAATCAATATAATTTTTGTGGTCCGGTTGCTGCAATCATTCACGCAACGTGATTGATTGAGTGTACGCACCGCCCGCAGCTTCTAATTCCCGGATGGGTGATAAAAACCTTGCTTCACATACTACATACACGTGTTCCAAACTAACCGTATACTCCCTCCCTATAAACTATTATTATACTTAAAAACTTACAAAAAAATAAAAATAAGCATCCAATACCTATGTTAATTATTATATATGTATATATATAATTGTTATTTGTTCAGCACATAATTCATTTTATCTGAGATAATTTTTCTACCCCCAACTGTACCACAATTGGTCTTTTGTCCATTAGTGTCTCTTCTTAAATGTTGCCCTGTATATAATATTGTTATTTTAATATTCCTATAAGGAGTCAAGGAGAATAATATCAATATCCGGAATTCCAGAGTATTGGATCTATAAAAATACAATTTCAGACAAGTATAGGTACTCGTTTATTAGTTATAAGTATTTAATGTTCAAATGAGTCGATAACTGAACCAGCATTTTGCAGGGTGTCTGCACGGCTGTTCAACTCTCCTCCAAACAACTAAGCTCGAAGTACTTATGATTTATGATTTCAATGTACCGACTATTTGTTTTTCTCTCTAACCCACATAAAACATTGAAATTTGAGTTCATAAGCTTTAGTATCAAAGTGAAGTGACTTATTACTAATTATTACATTTTCTTGAGTTTAAGTTGATAATGATTTGTTAATACTCACAATCACAAACTGAATTTGATTTACTTTAAAGTTTAAATAATAAACTAAAAATAATAACGATAACAAAATAGTAAAAATATATTTTTTCTTACAAAAATGTAGTTTTTAATGACTTAAAATTATAAAAAACATATTATTTTCAAAAACGCTTATAGTTTTTGAAATAATGAGAACTTTACAATATGAAGTTAAATTCCGATCACCCGGTAGACAATAGACTGATATACTCTGTAATCACGAGGCGTAATAATATACACAATATAAATTACTATTATTTTGTAACCATAAACACATAATATTGTAGTGTCTAGTGTCTACTGTCTATATACTACCTATAGATATTGTACTTTAACGTTGTACGCTATTATTATTAATTATTAATTATTTTCATGATGCATTAGGTATTATTTTGATTATATATATGCGCCGCGTGTCCGGTCAGGTCTTAGGATAATGAATTTTCCATTCGGAGAGAGAAAAATCGTGGCCTTAGGGTGCCCATAATATTGACCAAATTTAATAAATTTAATATAACGTAGTGTAATATTATATTATACACATGCATATTCATAGATAAGACTCTATCGGTCCTGTCATATATATAAGTATGTAATACATGCAAATAGGTACCTACATAATTTTATGTTTACGTAATAATGTTGGACTTGCATTTTTTTAAATTATGCAATTTGCACGGTGTGACGATAACGTATAGGTACAACAACGGTTTGTTCAATTATATAAAAATTATAATTAATTAATAGAGTAATAATAATAAATTAATAATAGCTTCTTACCTGCATCGAGGCGGCATTTCACTACTACCGCTTCCTGCGTAGACCGTGTGGTCCTTGCTTTAACAATTTTCTTTTCATTCGCCAAATTAAATTGTATTGTTTAGTTTAGGACTTCAGTCACTTCAGATAAAACAATTTCTCTAGTCACATACTCACACAATTACATATTAATAAAATAATAACCACCTGGCACCCATCCGCTATCCTATTCACGCAGTGTAGTAGTTAAATATTTTTAAATCACAACTGTTCGATGTACCTACTTCATTCTGGTATTCAATATTTGAATACTCATGATCACAAAGAAATGTTCATGGATAAATTAATATTAAAATGCATGGTAACGTTCACGATGTATAATATACCCATAGAAAAAAAGATTTTAAATATACCACTGTTTCAAATCACCTGCCAGCTGACTCCCAATGACAGGGGTTCCTATCATAGTCTAGTGCTGTGGTCCCTTATCAGTTTTTTTTTAAATGTTGATGTTTAATCAGTAATCAACGAAGAGGCGAACTAGGCGAAGACCGAAACTCAGAATCATTTTTGTTTTCGTAGTTTTGTGCTTAATTTTTTTTTTATTACCTAAAAATAAAAATACTTAATTATTCAGTACTTATTTATTTAATCAAACCATTAAATATTAAAAATGGTGCGTACCTACGATATACATATATTATAATATTGATAGTACCTATGTATTTAATTTACATTTTAAAGTAAAATAATGATTATCTAGTAAATAATAATAATATCGCTAACGTCCAGTCTTAATAATCTTTTGTACAAATCTAACTATTTAAGTTTGGGAGTTTCAATTAAAAATTATTATTACCTATTGTCCAAAAATAGTTGAATCTATATTATTATTTAAAATACAATCATTAAGAAATACTGCAATAATTAATAAGTAATAACAATGTTTAAAATTAGTAGAGTATGTAACTTGGCACACCAATATTGATTTGGTATTGCGTTATACATTTATAAGATATTATCATTGTAAGTGTCACATAAAATATTGATTAAATTTAATTATTTCGTGATTATTACTTTTTATAATATTCTATAGACACAATGATTAAGTTATTGATTGATAAATACATTCTGAAGTCATTGATGTCTGGATTTTTTTTTTTAAATTTATAACAGAATATTTTGTTATTTTAATAAATAGTAAAAACTAGTTAGTTTTTATCAATTTTCTTTACTCAAATATTTTCATAATTTCTGTCAGCGAGGTAGGTAATTCTGAATTTTTTATGCACACTATGGTATGTAGTTTTTTTTTACAAATTATGTATTCTTATGATTATCTACTAGATAAATTATTAATTTACATGCATTGTATTTGTATTAATCAGTACCTATTAACATACAAATGTATTTAAGGAAAACTACTATTATATGTCATACTCTTTTTTGATGTCAAGAATTTGATGTTTAAAACACTGTTGTCATCGACTTACAAGCCTAAATTAACGTTAAAGAATTTAATTTCATTACATTTGAGTTCTAATAAAAAGAAAATGAGTACTTTGGAAAATGTTATTGATGGTTTAAATGATGTTAAATGTAAAATCAAAGTTGTGGCTCAAAAACGAAAGGAGGTAATCATTAGTAGGTACTTATTTATGCAAAAATAAATTTATGAGCTAGGTGTATTATACTTGCAGAGCCATGTGGAACCAAGGCTAGTTGCTGTTAGTAAAACAAAACCTATAGAACATATTATTGGAATTTATCAGAAGGGTCAAAGACATTTCGGGGAGAATTATGTCCAAGAATTGATTACTAAATCATCTGATATTGAAGTAGGTGTACTATTTGATATTGGGTTAGTGTTTAAACTATCATCTTCATTTTTGAATATTATTTATAAAGCTTTTAGAAAAATGTCAAGACATAAAGTGGCATTTTATTGGTCACATACAAAAAAACAAAGTTTCAAAACTATTAATGGTTCCTGGTTTACATGTTATTGAAACAATAGATAGTGAAAAATTAGCAAGTGCAGTTAATGATGGATGGAAAAAACTCAACAAAGAAAATAGATTGAAAATAATGGTTCAAGTTAACACTAGTAATGAAAAAGGTTGGTGCAAATAAAAAACTAAATATTATTACTATAGCTAAACTTAAAAATACCTACATAAATATTGTTTAATAATAATATAAATATATTAACATACAAATCCATAATACATTAATATATTCTCATTATATTATAGGGGGGTTCGGTGAGGATATACCCTTTAGCCATAGGAAGGGACTTGCCATCCAGATAAAAACCAGTTAACTGTTTTATCTATAAGCTAAAATTGAGACTAAAAAAAATATTAAAGATCATGAGATTAATGAAAGTAAAATGTTGAAAAGTCAAAATGTTTTGAGAAGAATAAACTATAAAATTTGGATTTTTATTTTTTTCACAATTAAAAATTAAAAAATTTTTTTTTTAACTTTTTTACCAAAAAATTTAAAATACATGTAACCCTTGTCTATGTGAGTCTAATAAAAAAAAAATAGGTTTATCATATATTTATTATCTCAAGAAATATCACAATGGATAAATCCTTGCAGGACAAACTGTATTTTAATATATTTTTTTTTTAATGTAATATTTTAAATAACTGTAAGTTTAAATTAAGTAAAAATAGCTAAAATAAGTAAAAAATATTTAAGTTAGGTTCAATATAAAATAGTAACTATTAATAATATTAACTAAATATGTCTAATATTATACTAAAAAACAAACACTGAGATATATTGAATTAAAATGTTTATTATTTTACAGAGAAATCTGGTGTATCAACAGATACAGTAGTAGATTTATATAAATTTATTATTGAGAAATGTGACCATTTGGAACTGATTGGTTTAATGACGATTGGTCAGTATGGTTATGATTGTTCTCAAGGACCAAATCCAGATTTTTTGGTATTTATATATTATTTTAATTTATATTGAACTTAATCTATTATCTTATACATTTTTAGGCTTTGGTGGATTGTAAAAAAGATGTTTGTGATAAATTAAAATTAAATCCATCCGAAATAGAATTATCAATGGGCATGTCTGATGATTTTGAGCATGCCGTAAGTATACAATTTAATATTTATATAAATAAATATATATACTTCATTTTTATATTATTAATTTATTGTTATTTTTGCTCTAAAATGTGTACTTATAACCAGATTTATATGCAATAATATGTATCATTGTTTTTGTTACTATATTTTTACATTTCAGATTGAATTAGGAAGCACAAATGTACGAGTAGGAAGTAGTATCTTTGGTTTTCGTGCGAGAAAGGAAAAACAATGATTTATTTGTAATAAATTATTACTAATCAGAATAATTTTTTTTTTATTGAGATGGTTTCAACATCTATGGTCATAAGCTTGAAGGTTATTTAGTAGGATTTTAACTGTAAAAGAGGGTGGGACCTCAAGACAGACCAAACATGCTACCATACCAGACCACATTGGAATAATTCTAATGATAATTATTTAGGTTAATCAAATAATAGTTCAGTAATAAAAATGTATAATTTATTTATCTTTTATTCTCTAAATTTAAATTTGACACTATATCTGTGTAAATGGTTAACAAAAAATAAATTAATCAAGAATTTAAAAAAAAAAAAATTATGTATCTATAAATGTACTTAAAATATTCATGTGACATGTAATAAAAAATAAATTACAGAAATTGTAAAAATAAATAAATTTTGTTTTAATTATTTAGAAAAATTGACTATAAAACTATTATTAATTATTTTTATTTTATTATAGTTTTAGTTAGAAGAAATTACTTTATTTTATTACTTTAGAGATTTGCATGATTTATGGATTTTTTTATAATTAATGCTAAAATGAAGTCATCTAGACAAGTAGATAAAGGTCACCATTCTGCACAGCAGGTATTGAGTATTGAGTAGTTGAGTTACATATTTTGAATCATTGATAAAACATTATGTACAAAAAATAATTCTGAGCAGAGACATTGTTAATCTATACTACTAATCATATTAATGATTTTGCTATTTAAAGTTGTCAAATTTGATCTTTAAACTGCTTATAAAAAAATTATGTCTTAGTATACTTTTGAATTATCACCATAAGTACCACTTATGTGCTAAGATCAAATGTTCAATATTTTTACTTTTGAACACAATTTCATCAGCACTAAAATAAAGACAAAAACTTTTAAAAATCTTAAAAATTGTCTAAATGTTTTTAAATTTTCATCAAATGTAGATATTTTAGAAAAATATTACTAAAGTGTATAAGTATAACAAGTAAAATGTTTTTGAGTTTCTATAATCAATATTTCTTAAGTAACTAAATAACAAAAATCGGTTTATCATCTGTTTAAATTAAATATACAATGCCCTAAAAATTTCAATCACTCATTAAAAATTTTTATGATATTGCGCTTAACTTATTTTTAATTTTCATTAAACAAACTTATGAAGAATCTCGTATCACATTTATTACTAAATTTAAAATTATTAATTATAACAAATTATAATATTTGCATTTTTGACATTTCTAAGTACACTAAGACAAGTTTACGAGGAATCTTGTATTCAATTTTCAAGTTGTTTACTTAAGAACAGGAATGTCATCATACTTATATTTTAAGAACCTATATAATTCAAAATATCTATAAATAGCACAAAAGAGCCAAAATATATTGAAAACAATAAAAGTCTGGTAATTTTTTTCGCTATATATATATATTTATTTTTTAAATAGGTGTTGAGAATTTTCAATATTGACCTCCTAAAAGTACCATATAAATCTTATTTACTACCTACCAGAAACCTATCTCAAAGTTAAAAATTTAAGAATTTTGTCTTCTATACATGATATACCGTATACTAATATAAAAAACACATTTCACTCGCTCATAATATAAAAAGAATAATCATTTGTTAAAATAAGCCTCTATAGTTAGTATAGAGGAAGAAATAAGAAATAAATATTGTATTATTTAAGTCACAAAAGTTTAACTTTCCCAATTTTGCTAAAAATTGGTTGCAATATTATAACTATAATCAATAAAACAGTTTAAACTAGACTATTTAACAATCTAGAGAAAATTCAAAATAATTATCCTGATTAATAAATTTCTTGCATAACAATATAAGTATAATATTATCTATTATCTTGTAATTTATACAATTATAATTTAAGTAATTGATATCATAATAAATAGTATCAATGAGGTTAAATTAAATATATTGTATAGTTGAAGTTCTCAATATATTATAAGGGCCATTCTTACAATGCTCGGTTAGTGCCTGATAACACTAACCGGAAGAATTTATCATGAGTTAACCGATAGAATTCTACCGGTTAGTCTTAACCGACACTTAACCGGAGATTGTAAGAACGGGTCTAAAAGTACAAATTATGTTTGATCCCTGTGGTAACTTCAAATTTATAGTAATAAATAAAGTCTTGTGTGGAAACATCTCCAGTTATTCTCTTTTACAATCGAAATGATGGAGCATTGGATGCTGACTTACCGTATAATATAAGAAGAATCTAAAAACTAATAATTATATAAATATATTATAGTTATTGTTAGATACTAATATTTAATGTTTATTATCGTGGACACAAAGTTAGCAAAATCTTGCTACACTGGAGTTTATTTGATTTTACTGTGTGTCAATTTGGACAAAATATAAATCTTTAAAAAATAGCCTACATTAGTCAAAATAAATAGGCAATAATAACTACACCAAATGATAAAAAAAAAAAACTGATTGAACACCATATTTTAATAGAATGATATAATAAATGAGGTCATGAAAGTATAATATTATGATTATTACACTTGATTAATATCTAATGATAATTTTTTAATATATAAATGATTATATTGATAAAAATTAACAAACATCATCTTTATAATATAAATACATAATACACTAAATAAATAAATACATTGATAAAACGAGTGTATGTGTAGTATGACGTAGAATGAAAGTAACATAAATAATAAAATTAAGTATGTTGCAATAAAAAAATACATGTAAAATGTTATGGTAATTATATTGTTCTAGTAAACACTTATAGTAAGCACCAATGATAAAAATTGTTTAATGCTTAGTTTCAATGATTAAATATATTATAAAAAGGAAATAAATGTGATTGTTATGATATTGAGCATATTGTTATATAATAATAAATTAATAATAAATTTGTTTTAAATAAAATGTGACTAGATTATAATATAACACAAAAATGATTTTAAGTCATTTTGACAAGTTTGTTTGTTTTGATATATTATACAAACATAATAGTAATCATTTATATATAAATATAAAGGTAATAATATAACATTTAAAAGAAATGGTTTACATGTGAAGAGTATAAATGCAATAATAATAAAAAATAATAAATTTATATGGCAGTCTCAAGAGTTCAATGAAAGCACATAAAAATTAGTATTGTTACATAATAAATTATAAAATGCAAAAATTGAAAAAATGTAATTGGTTTTCAAATTATTTTCAGCACACTTTAAGTAGTATTAATGTAAATTTTCAGGAACAATATTACGACTTTTCATGTAGCCAACAAGTTGTGCTGGTATTTCTGCTAAAACTTCACGAGCTAGGTATGATTTGGCATTCATCGGATTTTCAATTTGTTGAAAGTTTTTAAATGGCACAAACTGCACTATATCTCTGGCCGCACGGACTCCATTGACTTCTAGTTTAACTGTATCACCATCCAATTCTTCCATCGATTGAAAATCAGCATTTCCCACTCCTACAATGATAATGGACAGCGGCAATGTGGACGCTTTGATTATGGCCTATAGAATATAATCTAATTTATCAATCTAGTTTTCTAATAGTAATGCTTATAATTACAGAAGGTATGCAACATTTTGGTGAAAGTGGAAAGTTTTGCATCTTTTGAACTTAAAGATAATTAAAATTTAATTTTTACCCTATTGGTAATCGATTTTAATAAAAAAACAAATTACTATACATGATAATATTTTTTATTATGTATAAATGTTGGCAATAAATAGGTAGTATACACAAATAGTTTGCAGTGTTTTATTTATTGGTATTCATCAATAGATACAATAGACATCACAATATAAACCAAACAATGTATAGTAAACAAAAAATAAGTAATAGCTATTAAAATTAACAATAGTGTATTGACTGTGCTAAAAAATGTGTATCATGAAAAAATCTTAATCAATTACAATTTTGATTAAACTTATTTTAAGCTATCCAAGTAACCGTGGGTTTTGAAAGAGAAAATATTTAAAATGTATTTATAATGTAGATCAATATAATATATTTCATGTAATAGCATGTAATATGCTGAGACATTTTAATTTTGATAAATAAAAAAATATATGTATTTATTTATATTTCATTAATTATATTATGTGATCACAATTATTATTAGATGGTCCAATTCATAAAATAAATATGTAAACCATAAATTAATAAGTAAGGTAATTCAATTACTTTTACGATAAGTAATTAAATAATTACACTTTTTATGATAGTTCATATAAAACATATAAAAAATAAAAATAAATTCTTGAAAATATTAGTACTTGTAAACTTTGACAATAATGGGTGTTATATGTTAAAAGAATCATCCTGCATAAGGGATACAATTTAATATTCCAGAATAATGTATTAAACCAAATCTAAGTTCTGATATTTTTTAAGATAAAATACAGTTTTAATGTTTTTAATTTTAAATATGAGTTATACGGAAAGTTCTAACAAAGTATTTTAAAAATTAAGATCTTTCAGTTTAATCATAATTTTATATACATTAGCACACATTTATTTTAAACCTTAATAAATTTCGTATAGAATATGGTTTATAATAACCTAAAAAAAACTAGTACATTTATTTTAAATGTATTTAAATGTTGAGGTAATGACACACCCAAAAAAACTAAATAAACTAAAAATTATTAAACATTACACAGGTAACAGAAGTTCTATATTATTTTTAACATATTTTAGATTAAAAATAAGAAAATTGCTAGAATGAATCCATAGACTTGTTATGAATGTAGATTAGGCCTATCTGAATAACATTGCACAGTTTTACTATTTTCTTTTGTTTTTTGAGATCCTCATTTCCAAAAATGTTAATTTTATTTCTAAAATCCAAATTAAAAAAAAAACTATTTCCTGAATTTTCCCTCAAATTCTTTAAGCATTTTTACTTAAAGCTTAAGATAGATGAATCTATATTGCTTTAGCTGATAGAAAATTACGCCAACACACAAACATTTTATACTTATTCAATGAACAATTTCTTTTTTATAACATGTGTTTAACACTTTAACATTAATACATTAAGTGGCTTACATAACTAAATTATTTTTAAAATAACTGTGTATCACAAGAATAATTCATACTTGACATTTTTATATAACACTCAAGCAAAATATTTCCACAGTGAAGCTAAATTATCCAATATTAATCTTATTTGAATTTGCTATACAAAAGTTATTGGTAAATTGTTAAAAATGAAAACTATTTTTAGTTGTAACAGAATTGAGCACGGATTGTAAATAAGTTTATCTCGAATACAAATTAATAACAAAACATGATAAATAAAATAAAATAAATATAACAAAATAACTTAATTTAGGGTTGCATAAACTATTGTCTATTACTAAATATTTAACGAATTAATAAATATACAATGGTTATAGAATACCCTTTAATATTATTTAGAGGTCTGTCAAAATTGTAGAAAACCGTACAATTTGCTTAATCATATTAAAAAAAAGAACTTATCAATAAATAATTTATTAACAACAAATCAAAACAAAAGAAATTAAAATTTTTTTAAGTATTTAATAATATGACTACAGTGAAACCTTTACATAGTGAACAGCCATGGGGAATTAAATTAAAAAATTTCCACTATAGGGAGACACTATAAAGAATTGGTAATACATTTCCATATACATACACTGAATTTGGTACATATTAATTTATTATTTATTATATACACAATAATATTTGTGTATTTAAAATTGGGTATAAAAATGTATAAAGTTTATATACAATTAAAAATATCTGTAATTTTTTTGTGTACATTTTTTTGCTCTTATGATATGTACATAAATTGTGTCCATTTATGAAAGGTAATTCTTAATTTAGTATCCACGTTCACTATTAAGAGGTTATAATTTTTATTATGTGCATACATTTTTTCCAGTGGATTTAAAAGTGTCCGCTATTGAAAAGAGTCCATTAATAGAGGTTTCACTGTTTCACTGTTTAATAGTATAATAAAATTATAAATATTTCCTTTAAATAAATGCATACAAGCTCAGTAGGGTTTTTGTTTTCAAACTTATTAAAAATACTAAAAAAGATTAAATATTTTATAAGCAATTCACACAAAAGTAAAAAGGTTTAATTATTAATCAGATGAGTATAAAATAAATGTATAATCGTCATATTTAATTTAAATAGAATAAATATGATTTATTGTGGCACAAAATTTAAAGATTTGTGATCAAAAATCACTAAGCAAAACTTTATTTTTTTAAGTTCTTTGGAATAATATTTTTAGACTTCATGTACCCTACAATCTGATTTGGTATTTCAGCAAGCACCTCTCGAGCTAAGTTTGCCTTGGCTAAAGTAGGATTATCACATGACTGGAAATCTTTAAATGATACAAATTGTGTAATGTCTCTAGATGCGCGTACACCATTGACTTCTAATGGGACCGTATCAGCGTCCAGTTCTTCCATCGCATCAAAATCTGCATTACCTACCCCCACTATGATAATTGACATAGGCAAAGATGATGCATTGATTATGGCCTAAATAATATTAGTTAAAAATGAGCAATACCCCTTCAATCTACATTCATGAGCGCTTATATTGATTATTTTTATAAATAAAGAGAGATCATAATAAACGTTAATAACCATAAGTACCTGTTTAGTGTGGAACATATCTGTTATCACACCATCAGTAATGATTAGTAGAATAAAATACTGTGTTCCATCTTGGTATGCTTGCGCAAACTTTGCAACATGGTTAATTACTGGACTAAAGTTTGTTGGACCAAATAATTGAACACTCCTAATGCAATGGTGATATGCATTGATCACACCTTAAAATTATGTGAAAGAAATAATTTTAAAAACTTTAGTGTTCACTGAAATAATGAGTCTTTTACGCTAAAGATCATCCCATATTTAGCTTAAGATGTAATTAGTATTTGATATATTTACCTTCAATTCCAGCGCAATATGGATCACTGGCTTGCAAATTCAAGAAAAACTCATGGGAAACTTCGCCATGTGGTGGAATTCGGGCACCAAAACCTAAAGCTGGAAACACTTTATCACTATCATAGTCTTGAATAATATCGCCCACAGCTAAAAGTGCTTGTTCATATTGATTGGGTCTGTTACTAAGGTAATGTAATGAATTTGGATCTTTTGGATCTCCATTAGACGCTATTAATAGAAATATCACAAAGATTATATTAAATTAAATAAATAATAATGCATAAACTATAAATTATGTTTAGATGATGCTCAGTTTAAAAATAGTTTGATCTAAAGATTTCTGCAATTGCATAAGTGTAAGATACATTTAATTAAATAGTAAAATTATGAATCTATAGACCTAAAATAATTTAGTTTCGTTATTAAAATTAAATAGATGTAAGTATAAAATCTCACCTGTGAAATCTATTGCTACTGTACAATTTATTTGTGTACCATTCATTATGTAATCAAGGAATGTGAATGTTTTTTTCAACTCAAAATGATTTAGACGTATACTTCCACAAATTTTCTGAAATATTTCAGATATTGGTATATTTACACAACATTAAAATATATATTACAATCCCTTATTAGTGTACTACAATATTATCCTACTAATTTAATTTCTTTGGATTAATGAAATCTATTCATTGATAGAACAAAAGTTAAACAATGAAACATATTTTAAGATAATAAAAAATATTTTTATGATAAATCAAAGGGTTCAAATTGTTTAAAAAGTAAAGACGTGTTATCCTAAACGTTTTATACAACATATTTAAATTAATTTGTCTGCTAAACATAATCATACTATTTATCAATAGTATTTATTAAAATAATTATAATGTTTTCCTAATATGTCAAAGTTTTGAATAATTTTATTGAATTATAATGTTTTAAGTATAATGGAATCTCTAATAAGTCGAAAAAAATGACGTTATTTTGTGAAAACCTCGATGAGCTATGGTAGTTGTTTAAAAATATTTTAATTACATTTTTAATTATTTAATTTATATACTAAGCTATTATCAATTTATTTAAAACACTAAATTACTTACAGATGACTTAGGTTTGACACATTTATGATCATTTTCTGGCCCAGGGCCTTTTTTCAATTGATTCATTGTAACATGAAATTCTCCTGCAATATTATACTTGATTACAAATGTTTAGATGCAAGATAAAAAATATATAAAAATAATTTGGGTATTATTCTATTCTTTAGTTTTGTCAAAAATAATTAATTGACTATCAATGGTAAGAGGAGTTAAAATATCCAGAAAAGCTGCAGTTATTACTATAATGAAATTTAGAAATCATCAAGATTTTAAGGTAATTAAAATTGTTTACACATTTAATAAAATAAACAAAAATTTTAATTATAAGCTTAATAGGGTCTTACTTAATATTAATATTAATAAAAACAAAATTTACCTATTAATGAATGATTTCCATTATATTTGAAATGATAACATACTACTTTAATGTCTCTATCAAAATCAGTGCCACACAAAGACCGAACAGGTAAAGTTATTGGTTTCCAAGAAGGATTGTTTGTCCAATTAACAACTTCAGTTCTAAATACTAATTGATACTGTCCATCTTCGCCAACTTTAAACAATTCTAAAAATGGATAAGCTTTAGCAATCCAAGAAAAAAATCTGAAAAAGTAGTAAATAAGTACAAATAAACATTAAATTCATAATTTAATATATATATATATTATACATACTTTGATACCCAATCACTTCGTTCTAAATCTTTTCCATTAAACTGTAAAGTTACTTCATCGTGACATGCCGGGAGTTCTTCTGCTTTTACAATCACTTGACCTTTGTTATTAGTTTTAACTCCTTTCAAAGGTAATGCAAGTGTTACTGAAGACACAATCTAAATAAAGAAAGATAAGTATGATATTTAATGATTAATTAAATTAGAATATTACATGTCCAAGAGTGGTTTCACATGATCCCAAAAAATCTTGAGATTTCAAATCATGCAAGTTAGAATCTACATCATATACTTCAAATTTTATTAATTGCTGAACTTCAAAACGATACAAGACATGAACCTAGAAATAAGTACAGAATAAGGTATTATTATTTAAATTTTTTGTTATTAAAAGTTATATTACTTTTGTAACAAAATTAGGGTTAAGAGAATTATTAATACACTCCGTACGACAAATTTCAACCCATTTGGTAGTTTCTGGTGTTTTCATAAACACAACACACATTGGATCAGATTTTGAAAACACATCACAGTCCAACAAGTTTCTAAAAAAAAAAAAAACATTAATATTATAACATATTACAATTTCAATCAAAAATTATTAAATATTGAAAAAGTTTTGGTTTTGAATATACATATTTCAAATTATTAGTTTGTTATTACTCATTAGTTTTCATCAACAGTTTTCAAGTCTGTACTAAAATGAGTACGTTAGATTTTCATAACAAAAATTATATTTTTATTATTTTTTTATATCAGTAAGAGAAATGTTGCTTTTATATTAAAATATTATAAGATAAGTTCACAACTAAAACAATAGATTAATTTAAACATTTTTAAATTTAAGACAACTTCAAATTATGAATATATTTTAAATGTCCGTAATTAAAATTTGAATAAATGTTAGAATCATTATTGTTTTATTATCAGAACAAAATATTTTATGTTTTTATTTTAGATAGATCAATAATGGTATACATATAGTTACAATAAGAAGATGAGTGGGGTATAAGTATATTTTTTGCCAAGCAATAAAACAAGGTATTTAACTGTCTGAGGAAGATATTTGCTTATTGTTTAAGAAAATTGCAGAAAATTGACCATATTGAACAAAATAAAAATAAAAAAAATTAATAGCCCAAAATTATACACATGTAATAATTATATTTTATATTTATAATTTAAATTGCATGAAGGTTTACCAGGTGCTTAATAAAATGTAATTCTAAATTTACACAAATAAATAGAAAGTTAAGGTGAATCATTATTTATTTATTCATATAGTATCATAATATTATTTAAGTTATACATCTTATCTAATATTAATATTTAACTTGTTTTCATTTGAGATAAGTGTTTTAATCTCAGATTTAATAGACCATTCATTTTATTTGTTGAATCACACTCAATGAGTCATAACTATACCCTGACTGCCCTTGAAAGAAAACAAAATGTTTATGCAACTTACATAACTATTCACAAAGTATTTACAAACTAATTACAACAAATATATTTTTTAAATTTGTTATTAATAATTCCTCATAATATATCATAATAATTCATAATTAATCTTTCTCATAATGTATTAAAATTAAGTTTAATTTTAACACAAAATTTCTAACCATAAAAAAACCTTTAGATACCTAGGTATTTTTACTTTTTACATATATTTTGTTCAGTTTAAATACTATTTGAAGTATACAATTTATAAATATATATAATGGTTAAGTCAGTGGCATTTAGAATATATATATCAGAAAAAATAAACTTGATGTCTCCCCCCCCCCCCCCCAAAAAAAAAAAAAACACAACACAAATATTTTATCTAAATTCTAGAGTATATTGTGTGAATTTTATTGATATTATTATTTTTAGCTAAGTTATAACTTATAATTAATTAAAAATATACAAAAAAGAACAGTTTAAAACAACTTAAAAAAAAATATCAATAAAATTCTTAGACACCCTAAATAATATTCCTGCCTTTAAATTAAATTTTATAAGAGGTAAATTAACTCAATTTAAGAAATTAGAGTTAAATTTTATTATTGTGAACGTAAAAATCTCTTCAAGGAGCAAGACAATTATTTAGTTATTTGTTAGTTTATTTTTGAGTTATCGAGACACAACTAAATTAACATTTTTTCAAAAAATTATCGTTTTTAACGTTATGACTAGGGTTCGAAAGTTATACTTTTTAGTGACAAAATTCATTTTTTATTCTTTATTTCAAAGTAAAATCTTTTCTAGAGTTCTTTGATATATACAAATTTAATTTTGAAAAGTATTATATAAGCATTGATTATAGAATCAATGATATAAGTTATAAGTATTTAAATCAGTAATAACAAGGTCACTTTGCAATGCTGATTAAAACTTTAAATACTTGGTAATAAGTTATATAGTTATAATACAACTAATAAGCTACTTTTCCAAAATTTGATTTTCATAGATAAAAAAATTCGGAATATGAAATAAAAAATAAAAGTAGTAACAACATATAATTATGTAAAATTAATATTTTTGAAAACATTAGTGTCATATCAAATAATGAGATTTCACATTAACTGGATTATCCCATACATTGAAATATTCTTAATATGAGAATTTTTTACTTCGACCCCCCAAAGTACCAACTAGATTCACTGATTTCTGATCTAACGAGATACTGAAGTCGAAAATCGAAGCACTTTTACTGCCCCAAAACGTGATGTTAAACACAAAAAAAAAAATAAAAAAATAAAACCACAAATCATGGTAAAATCAATACATTCTTCGCTTCGCTCATAATCTAAAAAATAAAAACGCTACGACAGATAAAGTTTGTCCTTGTGGAATTTATAACGTATGTGTTGTGGAATTTATGTGATTCTATTACACAGAATTATAACACTCATTAGCACAAATCAGTTTCTCTTGTGTTACATTTATAAGACTGAGTCAACACATGCCAAACTCATGTATACATATATATTAATAATTACCTACTAATGCTTGACAGTTAATACAAATACAGTTTTTTTTTTTTTTCTATTAAATATTCAATCTGTTTTACAATAAAAAACAATAAGAAATAGGGATAACAAAGAAGGTATACAAACATGAATAATGTGAAGAGGAGACAGTTCATTAACAGAAAATTTTTTGAAAATTGCATGGTGGATAGAATATACCTACTTATATAAACATTCGGTGAAAATTTCATGTATCTATGGCCATTTGTTTTAAATTTACATCAAAAACCAAAATCGATTTTGTCGTAAACTGATTGTGCGTAATATTTCCCATTTATCCCTTACTTTTTGTTTGTTTATCTCGATTATTTAAAAAAATATTAAAAAATTTTTACTTTTGACCCCCCAGAGTACCAACTAGATTCACTTTCTGATCGAACGAGGTACTGAAGTTGAAAATCGAAGCACTTTTACTGCCCCAAAACGTGATGACAGACACAAAAATAAAATAAAAACACACATCATTGTAAAATCAATACATTCGTCACTCAGAATCTAAAATGAAAGGGTGACCAATATGATAGTAAAGTTCTTACAACTAATACGAGTGGCAATGCAGCAATCAGTTTTTTTTTTAACGACCTATGTTATACTATTTTTTTACTAAAATTAATCAAAACAATCACCTGCAGGACAGTGTCAGTTCGATTTCAGATGTAGGTTCGGTAGACGACCCAGGCTTAAACACGGCCATAGCACTGTAGCAGCGGTGTTTTGGCAATGAGCTTTTTACTATTAGAATGAAGAATAGACTTCGGATGTGTTCAGTGTACTTAGGGCGAGTAGAAAATACTATAGCGTGGTTAATTCGGCCATGACTCAAGTGTGATAGTAGGTCTTATATGACTATTAAAGGAAATATTGACTTAATTTTACGTTAATAGGCTCGAGTAATTAACTAAAGCGGATGATTCAATGAGACTATATATTAATATATTTAATATTATTATATTCCTCATAACGCGTCTACGCCTAACTAACAAGTGCCCCGCGCTGGCGCGGTATCAGTGGTATCACAATTCACAAATTACGGATGAAACGTTATCAACGTTATCAATATATTATTGCAATTTTCTGACGAAAACAAGAATGTATTATTAGGAGGACGAAAAAACACACCGACAACTACAACAATAATACGACGTCTGATAACCGACAATACGGGTTGGGCGGGTGATAACGCAGCTTCGGCTGCGGCGGTCGTGTCCAAGGAGAATGGATTTTGTGGAATGTTCGCTCATGTCCAGAGCTGAGGAAGGCCGAACGGGGCTAGGAAAATTAACGTCGGCGCCGAAATTTCGAGAACTTGTGCCCCGCCGTTTAACGGACAGGGACCGTGGACGGCCGGATCGCACGCCGCGGCGTGGTGCCGTCGGTTCGAGCACGTCAGATTCCAAGGACGCTGTATACCAGGCTACGTTGATCGTCCCCGTGTGTTTCGCCCGATTGGCGATTTCCCTCCCGTCATCACACACCGCGCACTAGCCACCGCCACTCATTGCTCGCACGTACTTGTACACTGCGCTCGCTTTAAAGGCGGATGTGTACTCGCCAGCGTTTCGCCCGTTTCCTACAGGACAGTGGTCGTCCGAGTATCATATTATAAGCTTCGTACATTTTGACAGTGTAGAACGAACGGTCAAAAAGCTTTTATTCCGTTTACACGTTCATCGTTTTCGGATCTACGTTGTCCGTATTTCGTTCGCGTTCGCCCGTGTGTGTTATTAATAATAATATCAACACACGCACACGCTCTCGCATATTTATATATATATTAGGTATATAAGGTCAATGGTATTCGGTGACGGTATCGCGACCGTACAGCAGTCATAAATGTTGCAAACTGAGAGGATGCCTGACCTGGTAGAAGTGATGAGAATGGGCAAGGACCATCGTCTTAAGCACAGGCAGTTGCCTCTTCAAGTTGACGAAAACTTGACTGTGAGTCTTCCCCCATGATTGATTTTTTTTTGGGGAAATTCCCGTGTCTCTCCTTATAACACTCCCCATGGATCCACCCAATACCTACCATTGATCTCCACAAGCCGACTCTACCTTAACATTCATTTCAAACCTGCTCGATGATTCCTTTGTCATTATTATACAATTTTTTATTACAATGGTTCATACTTTTGGAAACCAAATCAATGCATTAAGCTCTTATTTTTAGTTTACTATTATTAATTACAAATGTACTGGATTCATGTACTTAAGATACATTTAACACTAGCATTGTTTTATATCTGTAGAATATGATTTTGATTTAATTGACTCTTTTGTTTCATAGTTGGTGATGGATCTTAGCAACGAAGATTTAGTACAAGAAGTAAAACAAGTTCCACCATTAAAACTTCAATCTTTAGACAGTTTTGTAAAAAAATATCGTATGTTAAACAAGCGTGAACTGCAAGATGTATTAAAAGTGTCCATTAAAGAAATATTAGATATAATGAGTGAAAGTATCGACTGTGTTGGGTGTCGTAGGAGGTAAGTGTTTTTCCACGATATTCTAACTTAAATTAATTTTTATTGTTGGTACCTAACATGGCCATTATAAGTAAAAAGATAAAGCCTTTAATATCTAACATCTTGAACAATCTAATTTTTAGACATGTCTTTTTGAAGACATATTTTATTTAAATTTATAATACTCATCTAATAGCTATTAACAAATAGGTGGTTATTGTTCATCAATATTTTTGTTTTTTTAAGAAACTTAAATTTGTAATTTAACTCTTAAAGTGTTTATTTCTAATAAATCCTATTTTTTTAGTAATAACTGGATATACAGCAGAACGTCAATAATCCAAACTAATTAGGACCCTAGGTTGTCTGAATAAATAAACTAATAATTTAATAATGTGAATGACTATATTATGTTATTGTTATTTTGTATAAATATTCACAATAAAGTTGAATTTATGTTAGATTCTTGAAACTCATTTTCTTGTTTGTTTGACGTTTAAACTACACATATATGTGTTATTAATTGTTGTCTAGATTTAATGAAATTCTTAATTAATGAGGGTTTTCTGTACTCATCTTATAGATGTTCAATACATATATACTTTTGGTCTCAGGATTTAATATTTGACACAATATTTTAAGACAATTGGTATCATTGATCAAATTTAATTTGTTTAATTATTTCAAAAATCTTAATTTTAATTTTTTCGTTTCAAGGTGTATTCTAAATTCCATTTTTACACATGTAAAGGTATATATAATAATTCAATTTTTAGTATTTTATTTTGTCTATCATAATTACCTCAGCACCTAAGTACCTTGGTATAAATTGAATAAAAATAAACTACATAAATATGATTATTATTATTTTCAGTGCTGAAAAATTATTTGGTGAAATGGCCAAACTTGGTCAAAATGCATTGTTTCCTCTTGTTGTAGTTAATAACAACTTTATTTCTATAAGATATGAATTTTATGATGAAGAAAGATGCATGTTCAATTTACTTCAGAATACTAATGGGTAATTAAATCAAATTTCAATAACATTTATTTTAGATATTAATTTTCAAAATATATTTTAATTTTTAAGGAATCGCTTATCATCAATAGCATCTAGTCGAAGGCAATCAAAAAAAAGTAAAAGATGTGTTTACCATTCCCTCGAGTCACAGAGACTTGTCCGACCTATGGCAAGCGGGTGGCAAGATATATGGAGACATATGACTGAACCGTGCAGAGATGAAATAGTGCTTATTGAAGCTAGTAGTTTATTAAGTACACTAGATAATTATCTCAGAAAACATAGGTTATTATAATATTTTTTTTTATAGAGCTAAATGCCTTTTAGTTTTATCCTATAAATTCTTTCCTTATGGCATTCAAAATGATCCAAAATCAATTTAAGTTACATATTAAGTTAATTTTTATTAAGCAATATTTAATGATAGAAAATTTAACTTTTAGTGAATTTTATATAAAAATGATTAAAAAAATATTCTTTAAGTATCTTATCGATCAGGTAAAATTTTTTAACTATTTAGAATCTAAATCAATATATTTTATCTCTTGTGCATATAACAACTAAAATACTCAATAACATATTTCACAATACCATTTCAAGAGCATCTTACAATCTTTTTTTTTATTTTAGTAGCCATAGAATTAAGTAAGACATTAATTTCACTCACTTTAAAAAAGTTAACGATAAAATAAAATAAAAATAATAATTTATTGAATAAAAAATACATAAATATAAATTATATTTAAGCAAAAAGAAGTGCGATTACAGGATGGTTTCTTCTCTCGCCTTCTTCATTTCTTAAATTATATTGTAGCATATATTCTTAAAATGCCTTTGTGCATAGATTGTACAGGGTATCCCGCGAGGATTTATTCATTGGGATATCTCCCGAAATAATGGAGATATCAAAATTCTGATTTTGTAATAAGACTCGCAGGGAAAAGAACTTTTATAGAAGAATTTATTTTCATCAATTCCCTATTTTTATTTTTTTTGTAGTTTGAAAAATAGCCAGCCGAACGATTTCAGTGTATCTATTTATAATTATATTTTATTTCCTTACAACTAGAAAAAATATTAAAAATCAGCAAATTAATGAAAATAAAATTTTGTAATGTCAATTTTTTCAGAAAGATATACTCAAAAAAATGGTTATCTTTAATTTTTTTTTTTTTTATTAAGAAAATATATTTTCTATTTTTTTTCCCCAAAACTTTAAAATGAATTAGTTGTATTTCTTATCCCTGTGAGTCTTATTAGAAAACCAGAATTTTGATATCTCCATTATTTTGTGAGATATCGGAATGGTTAAATTTTCGTGGGACACTCAGTATATTCTCTGATAAAAATTTGAAAAATGGTATTGATTGCTACCTTAAAAATATTTCAATGTCCTTTAATTTTTAACATAAATTATATTTTTCTTAAACATAAGTATAACAAATAGATCCATTTCTTGTAAGTTTTCATACAATTTTTATTAACTATAGGTACATAAAATATAATTAACATGGACTTGACATTTTCAGAAATAAAAACAAACATTAGTTTTGAGATTTAATAATAATTTATGTTAAATGTAACAGTTTCACTATTGATAATAACTCAAATATGCTTAGTTTTTTCTTATATGCATTTTATTTACATTTAATTTAATTTGAATATTTCAATCAGATTTTGTGGTGACTGCCGTACAAAAGTGATGAAAGCATATGCACTGCTTATTGAAGAAGAAGATCCGTCCAAAGAAAAAGGTTATATTGAAGAACTTTATGCTGGTATTAAAAGATGTGTCGGGGACAAACATGTCCATTTGGATACTGATATTAATTATATTGGTGCGCTGATCAGCCGGGCTGAACCAGAATTAATGGGAAAGTAAGTTGTACACTTATTTTTGAAATATATTTTAGAAATATATTTATGAAATAATATTAGTCGTAGGGAACGACATGCCAAAACTATCGAGATTGCTCAAGAAGAGGTTTTAACATGTTTGGGTATTTGTGTATATGAACGATTACACAGAATACAATTGAGGATTAGAGAAGAACAATATACTTGCCAAGTTCTTGCTGCAGCGGCCATTGATGGTCTTGCCAGAAGATTTGAAGTATTTAATAACTCTAATTAAATTTTTCTTTAAATGAAGAACAGATTTCTTAATGAAATATATTGTTTTGTAGACTGCCATTGAAGTAAAACAAGGATTTACCAAGTTAGATCAGTTTTATAATGAATTTTCAAAAAAAGAAAAAAAGACACAAAAAAGAAAACGGCTTAGGAAACAAAAAAGATCACAGAGAAAAGAAACCCTACCAATATCAATGGTAATCTGTTGTGATGTAAGTATAAATAATATATTTATTATTATACAATACAAGTACCTATATCAACATTAAAATATTGAATTTTTTGAATTTTACAAACAATTTTAAATAAACTAAAAAAAGAGTTTTACATATTTATTTATATATATTTAGGGGCAAAGCCCTTTACAACAATTTAACACAAAACAAATCAAATTAAGATACCATATTAAAGTTTAAACATAATAATAATTCATTAATAGTAATATAAAATAGTAATAGTAAAGTAGAACAAAAAAAAAAAATTTCAATATTAAAATATATTGTGATAAATGGTACTCTCATTGACCAGCCACATCATGCGATCAATAGGATTATTTCTGCCATAATTGGTAGTGTGCGTAGAAATTAAGAATGGACATGGTGCGAATAGTGCGAGAAGGGACCTTGAAATTGACCAATACAAGAAGTGAGGGAGCATCTAAACGACCATCCACTAGTTTTTTCAAGAACTCTACATTGGTGTTAACTCTCCTGTCTGTAAATCAGACGAAATCTAGTTCCTGCATAACTATAGAGTAGTCATGGGGAGGATGTTTTATGTTATATTAATAATGATGAGTATTCTATATATAATATTAATTCATTAATTGTTAAAAATTACTGTGGTTAACATTATGAGTTTATTTTAAGCCTAGCAGAACTTAATACTGAAATTAGTAAAAATAAATTTACATTTTTTTTGGCAATTTAAAAGTATATAGCATCACATAAAATACTTATAATTTGCTTCAAAATTAATATACAGTAAAAAATCCATGAGGTCGTCTAAATAATATTCATACCTTTAAATTTTATAAGAGTTCAACTCACTCTCATTTTTAAACTAATGGAATTAAATGTGATCTGCTGAGCGTAAAGTTTGTTGTGGTACACACTTGTAAGACGGAAACATATGGTTTACCAATAATACACAAACCTATTTAAAATCTTAAATCAAAAAAAGAATAATTAATCAATTTTAGTCAAATTAGGAGGTAACTCATGTATAATTAAAAGGCAATTTGTTTAAAAATTATTTATCTTTTTGAATTAGTATGAACTTGATAATTTATTTATTTTAAATTTGTGGTTGTATTCATATTACATATTAATTTATATAGGCTGATGATTGTTCATGTGTTGATGTGGACGAAGAAGAAATTGATTTTGGTGAAGATGATATTGATTTTGTGGATGATGTTGATGACGAAGATGATGATTATGACGGTGTACAATCTGATGTGAGTTTATACATTTAAAATTTATTATTGGACATATACTCATATTGGTGTAATTCATTTTAGGAAAGAGAAGATTCTGATGAGAACTGTGATCATGTTGATACAAAATGTACTTGTGAAAACATACAGTTGGTTGAACGAGTGAGAAAAGTATGTATTTACTTATTTACTTAGTACTAGGTAATGTAAAATAATTCTTGTTTTTAACAGTGAATAATTTCTAATTTTTCAGCAGCTTAAACTGTCTGGTGACCGAAAGAAAAGTGTTTCAACTCCAATTAAACCCTGTAGCTGTGTTGAGTGTAATTCTAAAGGTACCAGAAAATCAAAAAAGAAAAAAGGTAGTGGAGAGAAAGAAAAACGCAATAAAAAAAAACAGACAAAAAATAGCAAAAAAAACACAAAAAAAGTTAAGAAGTCCCCAGTTCAAGTACAAGAAAATAATGTTTATGATTTGATTGAAGAGGATGATGATATTGAGATTGAAGATATGACTGACCGTCATTCTGCAGATGAACATCAATCAGAAGGTGGTGACTGTAAGTCTAGTGTAATCAATCATGATCTACCTGGTAGTTGTAGTTCATGTCCATCATTATGTGACCATTCTCAAGACTATGGTTATGCATCTGCTGAAAATAACAACCACAGTAATAGCACTAGTTCACCCGACGGTTCTGATGTGGCGTGCTCTGAAGGATTTTGTAACCACTCAGGTAATTCAATGATATTTTCATTAATAAATACTAAATGGAGCTCAATTGTTATGACTGGATATCCTATTTTTTAACCATCATAATTAGTTATAAATAGGGATATGAATTGCAATTCACAATACATACAAATAAATGTATAGCTATATTTATTTATATAATGCAATTAATTGCTTATTGGATAATTTTAAGTACCAATTAATTGAAATTAATAAGTAGTATCATGTACTTGTAAAAAATGTTTTTAGATACCTTTTTTTAAATGAACATTTTTCTAGTAATATAGGATGGTGAATAGAATTTTCTCATATTCCATTGTAAGTTTTATTAATTTAACTCTTAACCAAATATTGTTAATATACAGGTGTGATATAATTTAATTGCCAGTTTTCAAAATTATGTGATTAGAAATCAATTAATAGTATATTAAAATAAAGTACACATTGTTTATTTTTAAAAATAACCAGTCATTTTTCTAACATGCTTGAATTCTTCCTCTTAAATTACATTCTGTGTATCATTTCCATAAGTCAACTGGAAATTTCTTGTAGTTTTTCTATTAAATTCAGCTCATCAATATTTCAAAGTTTATAGATATATGCTTATCTTTTATAAGAAAATACCAACATCTGCCTCATAACACAAACATGATTGCTGAGTTTCTCATCTTGAACCAATATTTAAAATTTGCCGTTTTACTGCCCCTCCCTGTATTATAGTTAGATAATTTTATATCAAAATTGTTAACATATTTCTATTTTCAATTTAATTTATTTTAAACATAACAAGAAGAGATTTTTTAATGTCATACTTTTTTATTTTTTAGCAATTTAAAACGTATTTTGAGATACTAATCTTTCAAGTTATATACTGTTCTTTATTTTAATTAATTGTATACGCCTACTACAGTGTTATTTAAAAAACACAATTAATATATTAATAATTTTTATTAGTAGGTATGAAATAAATATAAAATTACATACTAAAGTGTTTAATATAATCAAATTAGTTTTATTTATTATGTGATTGGTACAAATAAATACTGGCATACCATTCAAAAAGTTAAATTTGTGCTCTATACTTGGTTATCGAATAAGTAAAATAGCCTATTGTATACTCTTGTTCAAGTTAAGAAACACAGTTGACAATGGCTAATTTTTGATGATGACACTCACGCAATATCCGTTTGTCACCCACTTCAAGTTAACTATCTTCAATTCTTAACATTTTAATATTCTACATCTCTATACACAAGTTAGCTGCCAATTGTTTCTTCACTAGAGCAAAGTATAGTTAAACTCTACGTTCATTTTTAATCAAGAAATTACATTTTTTATCTTAATGATCACTGCAATCTATTATTTTATTTATCAAAAATTATGTTGTATCCCTTTAGGCGACTTAAATTCATTAAAATTCTAATTTTTTTATTTTTAAATTTATCATTTTGTTAATTCTGTTATAGGAGAAGTACCATCATTAAAAATTAAATGCTATTCTGATATGGGGACATTATCCTGCAAGTCATTGCCACTTCAACAGTTGTTAATAGAAGAGCTGGTAAGTAGGAAATATACTAAATTAATATTGATTTACCTTTATTACATGGATGTCTTATTTTTTCTTAGGAGAAGAATGCTATTGTCGTTGATGATACCATCATACCGTCAGAGGAGGTGGAGATGTACAAAGTCTGTGCGATGTTAGTGAATGAGAAACGTCTAAAACTTAGGGAGACACTAAAGAGTGGTTTTGCTAATTTAAAAGACCCTCAGTCCTTATGAGTCATTTTTGGAGTGTCATTCTCACTTCCCTTATTCCAAAACATTTTTAATAAAACCGTTTTAGTTAATTTTTTCATTATACTTATATAATAATATAGAAACATTTTTTTCTTTATTTTGCATACATAAACACGATATTGCATTAGTCAATATTTGTGAATAATTTGTTCTGACCTTTTTGATTAGATCAATAAAAATTTATTTAAGAATATTTTTTATATTATAAATTAAAATTTATTAGAGGAATATAATAGTTTATTTGATAACCATTATTAAAGAAAAAAAGAAAAAGTATGTCCCATTATTTTTTTGTGTTAAAATGTTTTGTTGTTTCCTACTTAAAATAATAAATAAGGTTTTAATCGGGTCAGTGGTTAACTATACTTGACTATTATTTCAGCTCATTTTATAATATTAAGCTAAATTATTACGTGCCACTGTATAATTATTTGTTTTTTAAATTATACATTTTGGTTAAAAATTTAAAATGGAGAAATTTTGATGCTAAAACCTTGAACATTTATGATTGGAAAATTGATTAAGGTATGCTAAACTGAATTCAGAATAAGAGACCAATTACAAAGTGTCTCAAAATTGTATGGTACCATATTCAATCTCAATAAATGTTGAATTTTTAGAGGGCGCCACACCCGCATTTGTTGTCTCAGTCTTACAAACGCTTAACATTGCAAATTTACATTAAGCAGTTCACGTTTTACTCCGTTAGCTCAAAAATGAGAGTGAATTGACTTTTTATGAAACTTGATGGTTATAACATTATCTGTGTTTAGTTGGAAGTATTTTTGCGGTAATTCAGTTTTCAATTGAGTTATGTGTGTATAATAAATTATAAAGCTAAAATGATCATAACTCACATTAAAACTGAATTATCGTCAAAATACTTCCAACAAAGCACAAATAATGTTCTTACCATCAAGTATCACAATTCATATTTTTAAACTGAATGAAATGTTGAGCGTAAATTTCCTATGTTATACACTTGTAAGACGGAAACAACACTGCGGGTGTAGCACCCTCTTAAGATTTCTGAATATTAGAATTTAGTCCCAGCAGCGCCAAACAAAAAAAAAAAGTTATGGCAAATATCTAAATTCACTGGTATCCTACCTACCTATCAATTGGTGTACACAGACTGGTCCCCACCATATTTGGGTATAGGGATCGGCGCTACTATTGTAATAGGGGATCCAATTTACATATTTATATAGGCTATCAAAAAATATGTTTGTTTTTACTTGTTCAATATGAGACTGCTGCTGTAGAAGCACTGAGCATTCTGGTTTGCCAAAGTAGCTACAAACACTGCGCCCGCATATCATGTTGCAAGCTGTATTTACTTGAACATTATTCTTTGCACATTTGTATATTATGTTTGATATAATTTTAATGTAACTTATTTAATACTTACCACTAATAAATATTTTTAAATGATTGAATATATAAATAACTAACTATCATGTACATCATAAATTAATGTACTTATTTTCTGTGGGAATGGCTAACAACAAACTTTGGGGATCACCTGGCGTTAAATCCGAATTGAGGATATACTTAATATATAGATGAGACTATCCCGACAAACACAAATTGCTAGTACGAAAGTTAAAGTCCAAATGTTAAGACAAAATATATTATTACTTTAATATTCAAAATTCGTTTACGTTGAATTCCAGTTAAATTAGAATAATATCAAATAGATGTATTAAAATTTACATAAGAAATAAAGATGAGTATTATATATACAAATAAAACACTGTCTTAAATTAAGACAGTGAACATAGTTTATTGTACAAATGCAATTAAATAATATTTTAACCAAACAATATTGTGTATTTAATGACTATACTATGATCTATTAGAATAATTAAGTTAGGATAAAAATGACATACATTTTTATTATATGTACATACATACATTATTAGATAATAATTTATTCATGTACAATATGCTAAGCAAATTATATAAATACTATTCAAACAATCATATAATTTTTCAAACAGTCAGGTACGGTGAACTCATTAACATTTTGTTCTAATAAACATCCTAGTAGTACATTGGTGTCTACCATTTTTCCATTAACAATGTTTAAAAAATTGTTTTTGTCTTTACCAGACCAGTAAATTCTTAAGCGCTTGCTAATGAAATCTCCAGATAAAGATAATGAAGCAACTTCTACGTAATCTTGACTGCTGACAGAATACAGTTCTACTTGAGCCCTCAAACTCTCCCAGTTTTCTAACCTAGAAACTGGTGAGTAAGCTATGCGATACTCTAAACCGATATTTTCATACAGCCGTCTGTAAAGAGTCAACATTTCATTAAATTGGTCTTTGGATTTCTGTTCATCGGCTGAACCAATAAAAACTTCAACAGCATTTGTTTGTACAGCAGAGAAAAGTCCAATGTTTTTAATGTGAGGTTTATATGAACGACCAGCTGAATACAACCTCAGGGGCAGTTTGTTTCCACCCACACTCATTTTGGTAAAAAATGCGCAGAAAGATTGAAGACTTGCACCACCAATTAAGTGCAAGTTTTTATCGCTTAAAATAAATGTTTGGTCTGCATTGTCAACATCAACACCACATCCTTCAATAATTACACTTTTAATAAGGTCTGAATTACAAAAAGGTATAAAATCAGACTTCTCGAGAGATTCGTTGAAATAAGCCACTGTTGCTTGTTCACAGAGAGAAGCTTTGTCTTTAATGTAAACCATTACAGGGTTTATGAAATCCAAACATTCCAAAGCAGAGCCAATTTTCAAATGATCTACATACTCACTATTATCAATTTTTGTTTTTCCACATTGATGGAATAAAATTTTACTCTCAGTTAAAGGACACTCAGGATGTAAGCTGTTGGGAAGGCTAAGACTAGGAATAACCACTTCAGTTTCTAACGCAGAAATATCATCTCTCAACGACTTCAATCTTGTTATTACTTTTGATCTAGTTTCTTTAAGCTTGTGTATCTCATTAGTATTATCCTTTTTGATTTTTTTTAATTGTTCAGCAAGTTTTTGTTTTTCAAGATTTAAACAGACAATTTCGTCTCGTACATTAATGAAACTCGACCAATTATCACATATTTTATCTATATCAATATTCAAACCCCTTAAAGTAATATTTTCTTTTAAAATATTTATATTTTTTAAGCGATTATCGAGATCTAGATATGGTTCAATGACAACATATGTATCAGATGTCTGATTGTACGGTATATACAGTTTTGATGTACTATATTTTTTAGTTACCTTTAAAAGGGAATTAATAGAAAACAATTTTTTAATCATTGTAAATCTATATTTAATGAACAAATATCAGCAACTTCTTCAGGTTCTTTATATTCCTCTTTATTAATCGGTTGTGTAACAATGACTCTTTCTTTTGGAGCTATGTAACTTCCAAAACCAGCCGCTCTTTCGGCCTCTTCAATAGTGTATGGTTCAAGTCTAAGTTCTTTAATCCGTTTCTTGTGCAATTTTGTACGAAAATGATCTTGTAGGACTTGATCACTTAAAAAGTAACGTCTAAAAAAATTGAATTGAAATTAGTTATGAAATAATAATAACTCGGTACGTACTTATCTGTTAAGAATATGGTACTCACGCGCAATGTATACAATAGTGTTGTCCTTCCCCAGGTTTATCAAAATCAAGTGCTTGTTTTAACAAACGGTCTGCATTTTCTTTTTTTAAATCATTATCAACCTAAGGAACAAATAAGTACGAATTATTAGTTTGAAAAACATTTATAAGATATGGGAGATGGTCATAAAATATTTATGACAATTCAATGCTTTATTCATTACATAAAGCAACAGGTATTTTAGTACTTATATCATAGAACTATACACAAAAAAGCCATTAACAATTATTAAATAACTATTAAAATGTCATTAAACAGTGGTGTATTTAAACAGAAAATTAAATAGTTGATAATAGAAAAGTTTGACAGCAATTGTTTGATGACTTTTGTATGAATCAAAATATATTTTAATATAATTTATTATACATTTTGTTTGTATGTTGTCAACAATTTAATAAAATTTAAAATACATGTAACTTCTTATTAATAATGTAAAACAAAGTTACTAAGTAAAGAAAATTTAAAATCTCCAACAAAACTTGATTTAAAAAATAAAATAAATTTTGATAAGTGGAATGGAGAAAATATTGAGTTAATATTATTCTGAAAAATGTATTAAAAACTATATAAGCTAACACGAAGATATGTTTACTACTAATTATAGACTAAAATAATATCCCAGGTAAGATGTAAACATATTTAAGTAACAGGAGTGAGAAAAATATTAGTGCACAATTACTTAATGCATTCCTGCTATTTTTTACTGTTAGTTAGTTGAGGCACTTAAAAAATGTATTTATAATATACCATTTACACCAAATCATCATTTATCAATAAAATACATATTTTGTGAACGTACGTCGTAAGAATCGATTGTCCGTACCAGTGATACTTAAATACACTTAGAGCGGGTCATCTACATCGCGTCATGAGTATAGAATCAAACTTCATTGAAATTACATGCTCGGATGCTCGCTAAATAAAATCGAATTTCAACATTTTCTAGTCGTTTATTTGATAGTCGGTATAAAAAACAAACGGATAAACGCGTGTTTAGATATAAACCTAACCTAACCAGGCACAGCGGGTCAGAGTTGAAAATACTTTGATTGCTCAACGGTCGACCTTAAAAAATGCTCAATTACCTCGTCGATGTCTCTGGCTCTGTGCTTGGTCTTGTACTTCCGTTTGTAGAATGTGTCACCAACATGGTGCTTTTTCTTCTTCTGCGGACCGGTCATCTGAAAGGATAAGCATTAAGCACGTTATCAATCGTGGTAGGCGATTACGCGCGAGTGGCTTGTTGTTAGCGGTTATATTAAAACTAAAAAATTGTATTTTCGTCATCTTATATATTCAGCGTAGTTCGTACACCAGAAAACCGCAGACTTACATACTTACAATAAAAAATCGCAGTGGCTACAAAAAGTACAAAATGTTGTAACTCGATAGTCAAATATTGTTATTTAATATTTTTTAGACTGCGGAAAGCGGTATGCCACATGGTATTTTCAAGGTTTCAAAAGTATATCATTATCAATAATGTTTTTCATATTTTCCTTAGATAACAACTACTGACCGTGCCTGACGGTGAGAAACAAAATGGGCCCTTCCAAAATAGTACAGTATCGCCATAACGTGTGCAAAGTTGGCAATAGTCCCGGCCCGGTATTGACCATTCCCTATTCCCTATTCGTACGATGAGTTGCCTAGTATGCTCCTCATCAAAATTACGTCCACCGTCCACATGACATGTTTCCCCGTTAAAATTATTCAATTCATGACTAATTAATTGTGAATTAATATTCTAGATCACTAATCACGATTAAAGACATACTGGTTGTCCAACGGCCTATGATTTGCATGGTACCGCGAAAAAATAACCCCGGAAATTTAGACCCCGAAAAAAAAAACCCCCGAAAAAATAACCACGCGAAAAAATAACCCCATAATATAAGTTAATATAAGTTTTCAAATTAATCTCAAATCGAAATGTATAACATACCTATTACCTACGTACAATTGTTATGTTCCCACAAATAATATTAATTTTGGATTTAATGATAAATTATTGTATACCTACGATAAAAACGATTAAAAGCACGGTCTGTCTGTCATATCGATCAGATATACCTACAATAGCTAGGTACAGTGACATATTATAACGGATAAGGAAGGTACTACTAACAGCACTAACTTTATCTTAAATTTAATGTAATGTGGTAATTCGGTAATTTAAAACCAAATTATTATATTATATAAATTGACAAATTGTATTGTATTCCACGTTTATAATGAGAATTTTTTATTTATATATTATTGACATTGTTTTACAAATTTATACTTTATTACTTACAAATCATTTTTATTATAGGGTTATTTTTTCCGGGGATATTTTTTCCGGGGTTATTTATTAGGCAAATCGATTTGCATAGGCAGAAAACGGCTACGAAACCGCGATATGTTATGGACTGACTACTAGCCCCATCTAAGTGATAAGTTAACAACTATTTGACATTGTAATATCACGACGTATTCAAAAGGAAAAAAGTTAAAATGCTTTTATTTAGGTAGTTAGGTAACTACCTATAGGGCTATAGCATAAAACTAGCTACCTATAATATGTACCACAGAACAAACAGTAATGCACTAATACCTACTTATTAAATCAAAATACAGTAAATAATATTAATGATTGATTATAAATAATTACGATTAGATATAAATATAATAATTAATAAGCAAAACATTCATGTTATTTAGTATGAAATTAGGTTTGTAGCGGAAATCTAAACCACACACATATTTTGTTGTATTTAAAAAGATTATTCAAAAACCAATTAACAAGACACAAGATTTATTCAAATAATAAGTACCTATAACCTATAGGTATATAATATAATATACAGTATACAATATTTACCGAAATAAAAAACTACCTATTAAAAATATTTTGTAAACATATACCTAAATAAATTTGTTGTACATACATTATTCAACATTAGAATATATACAAAAATTGCCTCATTCTCATTGTTATATACATTACAAATATATTTGTTAACATATCAACTTTATGTTGTTTGCACGGCAATGTGAGAATTCTATTTTCATTCTGAAAAAAATCTTCAAAAGTATTTTCAAAGGGGGTTTGAAGAATCAGCATATTTTCAAAATACATCTCCACATGTTGAATAATTAAAAATAAATTATTGTTCGGATTTGTTAAGAAAGCCTCTGATTTTCAAATTTACAAGGTCAGTTGTTTTCTTTGTAGATTCACCATACTCCGTATTTAAACTTTTATACAGATTTCACATGTTGTACTTTTTTTCAGCCTCTTTGTTAAATATCTATATACAAAATTACAATCATATAAGTTCCATTAGTTAGTGTAGGTACTTAAAATATTTTAATGTTACCCTGCTAAAAAAAATTAAACTACACATTCAAAAACTGTTGATTGTGGTGTTTGCTGTTTGGCGTTTGGTAATAATCATGATCTTCAAATATAATATCATCCAATTCCCATTGGCCATTTTCAACAATAACATCCGTTTGATTTTTTAATGTTTCAATTTTTTTTTCTGTCACAGGTTTTATTATTTGTTATAATATTTTTCCGATCAACTACTGAAATTGGTGAATTATTGTCTAAAAATAAGAAAAGCATATAATTTTGTTTGTTATACTTATAACTTATTTATATTTGTTAAAAAGTATAAAAAATTCTTGTTTACCTATTAAGATTGTACAGTTTCCTGCTTTAGGTGGTTTTATTACACAATAAACTGATAACATCCTAAACAGTTGAAGGGTGGTCATTAGGACTTGCCACTTGACAGATAATACCGAAGAATTTCTATAAACATTATTTATGATGTCATAGATAATTAAATTTCAAAATTAATATTTTCATTAACCTCCAAACAATCCTGATTAATTTAACAGATAATACATATTCAAATTCACATTCATTCAATAAATATTCTACTAAATCAATGGTAGATTTAATTGTAATTTTCAGGCCTTCGAATATACTGATAGTTAAAAACTTTTCTTCTGTAATCAGATATTTTGAAAAATTTGCATGCCTTCATCCAATCAAGTTAAGGCTTGCTTGAAATTAAAATGTATGTATTGTCGTTATTATAATTAGAGCGCTGATTTTTATGCACTAAAAAGTACCAAGATATACCATAATGCAGTTAAAATCGTACAAATATGCAGGGAAATTTCAACTATTTACATCACAAATTCCTATAATATTAATATTAACTTTGGACATTGGTATATTTATATTTAAACACAAGCAAGAGATAGTTTACGTTGTAACCTAATCATTATTTCAATTACTATTCAATGCCTATAAAATGTATTTTTGATTTTTCTAAGTTATAAAATATTATTTTTTACTTTTTTTTGTAAATTGTCACTTTTTTGTGAAAAGGAAAAAAATATGCAATTTCATAGACCTCCGTCTATTTATAATAAATTATTAAATTATATTTAAAATTATAAAATGCTTAAGTATATTTTTATATAAGTCATTGTCTACTTTCTACTACAATCTGAAGAACAATTTGGTACAAATCTTATTTTATTTTTAAAGCATCTTTCATTAAATTGAAATTAGGCATGTTTTATATTATTTTCACAATGCTTGAACTTGACCTACCTTGTGTCTCTTTGGCGATTCACTAAATTATGGATCATCCTATTATATAAACAATACACCAACATGTTCAATTATATAGTATAATATAAGGGGCTATTATAAAATAGATGAAATATGAAAATGTATATTGTGGTACTTCTAAGTACTAATAGTTATGACATAAATTAACATACCTCTATTTTATCATTTTCTTTTTTTTTAAAAGGATGCATAAACGGTAATTCCCCTTTTTTTAGTTGCCATCTCTTAAATCAACCTTATAAGAATAAGGAAGTAATTATATTAATCATAATATCAATGTTTTATTTTTCAAAAAAACTTAGGTTATATTGCAGACTAAACGCCACTAAACATATTTTATAGGTACTGATATTATGATAGGTAGGTATTCGAATAATTAGACATACTAGCTTACTGTAAATGGGTTTGTTCCCTCATTTGATGTCCACGTGTATTATTTATGTCTTTTTTATAAAAATGATTTGAACAAACCCGATTTGATTTTTAAATAATACACCTAAAGCTACTTCCCACATTTTTTTTTCTTCGTTTCTAGGTATTCCAATTGTTAATTTTGAAACTTCATGTGGTCTTTATATATATATATATATACAAAAAGTTATCTAAGTTAAGACTTATGATGTCTTACAGTCGACAAGTATTACAGTAAAATGTACCTTTAATCGTGGTTTTAATATATAATAGCAATTAATTAGTAAATAAAAGACCTTTAGGTTATATCTCAGTGGTTCGGTTTAACTAAGTGTGTACATATTTGAGCCTCATTAAAAATGCTGTTAATCGTGATCGTAAACAATGATAATTTTAAATAATATATATAGGAATCGAGTCGAACTGTTTAAATAACTTGGAATTGAACCTAATAATAACTCTACGGTACACTTTCGATCATCTTTAAACGATTGTAATCAATCCGATAACCATATAAATTACCATTGTCGTTTAATATGAGGGTCGATCCCGGAGGTGGTGCAACTCCGGGCCAACCCGCGGTGGAGCGGCAGCAAGCTCCCAATCTCCACCAAATTTAGAAAAATTAGTTTAACATGTGAATCACTTTGTAAGTGATTTATCAGATGTTAAGCTGATAAGAACAGATACTACACTTTTGATCTTAGCCATTAGGCCGAGAAGCGATGCCGTTGGATCGACTAACACAGTTTTATATAGAAACACTTAGCAGTGTGACGTCTGGAGGCGCACACCAACCGAAGCCTCGTTCACACGCTCTAATTGTTTCTTTCGGTACAAATAGCATCGTTCAATACAGCTTCGTTAAACTTTAAACGGTAATAATTGGTTTTAAAACGAAAAACGACTAAATGTCGATTGCGTTTCGTCAGTGGAAATCGGTATTCGTTGTACGTACGATACTGATAGGTTTATAAGCGCCATCTATCAGTCATAATAACACGCACTAAACTTCTATGCTGCACGCTGCACCCGTTTTTTAAAAGCTTTCAATATGCAATCTGAATGATATTTTGAAAACTACACTATACCATTATACTATACATTGTATAGAAAATTATAAATTTAGATTCCAAACGGAGAAAAAAGTGTATTGATTTAAGATGGTGTGTGTTTTTATATTGTCTAAATATTTTTTTTTTTAGGAGAAATATGGTTCGATTAATAATTTTGAGTGAAATTTCTAGTAATTAATCGTAACTAGTTGCTACGTTGCTACTTTTAGCAGACAATCGTCCTTGAACCGTAGTCAGTTATTATTATATTTTTAAAGATTATTTGATGTTGTCAGTTATTCAAGAAATAAAATTACCTAATATTTACAATTTATATGGGTACCAGTTTGAAAGAAAAATATAACCTATAAGAAAGGCAGCAATTTACACTCACCCAACGTGCTTAACGAGCCTAACGCCCAACGAACGAAGCTAGTATCCCTCAAGTCAAGTTTGATATGCTAATTCCATGAACTCTTGAGTTTATAATAGGAGACTTATATAATACTTTTACACTTATCTCTTTAAAATTCATAAAAATTCTAATACCATGGTTGAGTAATTGAGAACATTTTTAAATTTTCCTTATAATTCTAGATTCTCTTTTTTTTTTCTATGGTATCGAGGACCGGAGAAGGGACTGTGTTGCAAATACTTCTCCTAAATAATTCTAGATTCTATGAGAATGTCTTATCTTAACTAATGTCCTTATCCAGATGGGTCTACCTGAATATCACTGATAGGTAAGCATCATTCTTTCCTTCACAGGCTTATGAAGTAGGTTAGGTTTATAAATTATGATGGTTTCCTTTCAGTCTACGACGATGCATGTGTCAACGATTGTTGGACTGGGTAGACAATTATTGTTATTATTTTATGTTAATGAGGTTAAAGTGTTTTTATGTGAAATAATCATTAATTGGAATCCAACCTATCATTCATAAAAACTGTCCCATTACTCCCGTTTCTCACTGTCAATTGAATCAAGTCAATTGGTCACTTTTTATCCATAATTGTCGGTAGGTACCAACTTGGTTTTCCAGTGACGTAAGCTCAATTACAGTGGAGAAATTAATTTCCACATTAATCGTTTGTATACTATTCCAGAATAACTGTGAAAAAATATCTGACTATTGTTGTCACTTCGTAAGCTGATATGGTAATTCATTATTATTATTGATACGTATTGGAAAATTTTACGAAAAATGTGCGGGAATCTCCGTGATCACCTGTTATCAGCACTATCACACCCGTTATCAATCCACACGTCACCAGTTGTAGTTGTAAGTTGGTCTTGGTCGTTACTCGTTTTAGAAGTGTCGATAATATCACAGAACAATATAGAAGCGACACTCTGCAATCCCCACCTGCTTGGTGGTCGATCTCTGGTGGTTTAGTGTTGAAGTTGTAAATGATTACCTGGTGGTTTAGAAGTGTTGTTATGAACGATTTTTTTTTGAGATAAACGGTTTGTTGTTTGTTTACGTTTTTGACTAAACGGCTTACGGGCTATGGCTTTACTACAACATTTAACTTATAATTTTTCGCTAAACACGTTCAGTAATTTTTTTTGTTTTAATTATTGTTAGTAATTATAATTATAAATAATAATTAAAACAATCATGGTTATGACGTGTGCTGCATCGTTTTGTTCCATTACTATAATATTATATTATTATAAAACATTGCACACAGGCACAAAAATGAAAAAAAACATGTTTGACGATATAATATAATTTATTAAAGCATAATAATAAATAATAAATTATGGAATTAATAAAATTTCTGTGTTATCATAATGGTATCAAGTATCAACTATCAATTATTGAAATATCTGATATGAGCCGTCAGCTGATTCTCATAACTAACAAAATGGCAGTACCCATGAGCTCAAGGCCATGTCCCCACTTTTTTCAATTAACATTGGGATTTGGGAGAGTGTCGTAGGCCTGATAATATGCGGTAGGCGGGCGCCGCCGAGCGTATCGCTTCATTCGCTTTTTAAGAATGACCCTCGGCCCCGCTGCATCATAGAACGTAGTATCATATCAAATGACATGGTCACAGATAATGTTGCAGTTCATCATTCATCATTTCATCACTTCCCCTGGGTCTAAAGTCGTGGAAGTTTCTCTCGCATCCGTAACCGACTGTGATATTATGTAAACGATTTCCCGACTGATCTCACGTAGTGCTGTTTCAGTTTCGACAAACCACGAACACTTCTGTTTATATGACAGAAAAACAATAATTAAATACCTACAAAAAAAAAAAAAAAAACATATTTTTCGGATGCAGGCCACAAACAACGATGCACTCACGTCCGTCGACTTTAAGCTCAAATGTCGACGTTTTGAGTATCAACCACCATCGTCAATGGGTCACAACAGTATGACTGAAATATCACTGAGGAACACAGTAAACACTTACGATACGTAGTGTCAAATTTTGTTGTCCGATCATACTATACTACAATAGAGATCTTTGATGAAGTAAGTTGATGTTAACACCACTTTTTTTTTTCAAGCCAATTGTCATTGATGTTTTTTTACCGTTTTTGTAGTGGTACGGTACAGATTGTAGCTCTAGTTTTCTGACAAAAGTAGCGATGCAGAAGGAAGGCAAACCCAGGTTTCTAAAACACCATAGCAACAGTGTCCGAGGAGTAGCATTTAGTCCTCGAGTATGTTAATATTGGTCTAAGATGGTATGTTTTTATTTACTTAAAATTACGTTATTTTTCTAGGACCGTTATCTATTCTGCTCCGGTGCTTACGATGGCAAGGTCAATCTCTATTCCTCGTTGCGTATGGAATTACTTATGTCATATTCTATTACCACGATGGCTGTTGCAAAAAATGTAAATGCAGTTAGATTCACATCTGATGGTTCAAGGGTAAATATAATACATATTTAAAATCATAATTAGATGCAAGCATAAATTATTATCAAAACAAGCTCTAATGATATGTGAAAAATATAAATCTATTAGCCATTAGGCAATAATATTAAAAGTCAAAATTTTTATCACCCTTATATAAAATAGATAAATAAATTGTTAATTATATAATATGTATTAATAAGGATTTCTTTTCTATTATTCCTGCCAATCTATTGTATCACTATTGTAATGTTTTTGATGTTGCTAGAAATAAAAACAACACCACAATAATATTAAATAACATGTATAGCTAAGTTACTACATGTTAACTATGTTTCTAAATATAAATAATCATTATTAATTGATTAAATTTTTTTAATATGTTTAGTAAACATTATAATATTTGCTGTAATATTATTTAATTTATTAAAAATGATATTATTACTATAAATTGAGTAAAAATAATTTTAGTTTATATTTGAGTACATAACTAATATTAGAATATATTTTCTTCAAATTGTATTTGATAATCTATTGAAATATGTGAAATAAAAAACATGTCTAAGGTTATAAGTATAATGATTAGGGCTCGAAATTATATGAACTAAAAATGTATGAAATATGCATGCATATTGATTTTCATTCAATCATGCATAAATATGTGAACAAAAATGCATGTTACTTAAATTTATATAATTTATTAAATAATTAATATGAAACAAAAATGTATTAAATCCCTAGTTGATATAATTTAATTGTATTTTGTATGATCTATTCAATTGTATATAACATTTTGAACATTCACTCATCTAAATAAAAACTTGTGAACAAAATATCAATTAAAACAAATTTAGTATATTTGTGTTATACAATATTTCAAAGATACCCTGCACATCGTTTTTTAGCAAAGTTTTTTCTTTTCACATTTGCTGCAGGTTTTACCTAGGAAAAAACTTTAAGTATTAGTAAAGATTTCATAAAAGGCTTGCAACCCACTCAAATCCTTTAGTCAAAACACTCTCATCATATGCTATTCCGGGAAATCCTCCTAGGCGATTAAAACGCAACTGGTGCAGAGATATGCTGACTTAATATCATAATTTAAAAAAAAAAAAAAAAAAAAGCAATCAATAAACATAGATGTATCTATGAGAAAACTTAATGTATAACTTCAATTTATAAGTGTCATCAATGGGTGGCTGCTTTTATCAAGATATTCATGTATTGTTTTTAGATTTTAGCTAATACTCTTACTGTACCCACGAGGTACAGATTGTGTATGTAATAATAATAAAAGAAAAAAAAAAAAGTATTAGTAACTTAATACTATTTTTTCATAAACATGCATTTTATTTTAGAAAAATGCTAAAATATGCATTATTGTTTTTATTTTTTTTATATAAATAAATAAGCCTCAGCATTTATAGACATTTGCATACAAGGCATTTAAGGTTAACAATTTTAAAGGATCTAGTATTTACATATTATAAAAACAAGAACGGATTATAGACTATTTATAAGATTGGTTGATTGGTTGATTGATAGGAGTATACTGCAATTGGCACATATGGTTGGGTCTTCTTGCTTCATTAAGTATTAACGTGTTAGCGACGTGTGTCTTAAACGTGTTATATTTATTGCGGTTTTCATCTTCCTTGAGATCTCTGGTGGAGAGGTTGATGTGTAAATGATATTTTTGATTTCGTTTAGTTTTGATGTACCTTGTTTCCATGCCCTTAACCATAATATATTGTATGAGATTAATTTTGATATGGATTTAGCGTTGTGGAGTGTGAAACTAGTCTAATAGCATCAGAGGTAATTGATTGGCGAGTTTTTTCATTTCCTGAGATTTGATTGTGGCTAGGGATCCTAAATCAAGGCGATTGAATAGCTAGATTGAGTTAGGTTGTTGAGTTAATTATATATTTTTCTGATGATCTTGTTTGGGTTGGAGAAGTTTTTAATACTTCTCAATGTACTTATTGAGTCGTTTAGGATTATTGATTTGAATATACATTTTGTTTTTATAAGGTCCAAAGTAAAGGAAATTGCCACTGGCATTATAATTAAAAATGTTCCAAATATGTGAAAATATGCAGCATTTAATTTTGCATACCAACACATTAGGTTAAAATTCAAATTTGTGTCTTACCTAGCTACTTTTTAATATAATACATAAAAATATGCAAATGCATACAATTCCAGCTCCTAATAATAATGAATAAATACTACACAAAAAATTTCCAGTTTTATTAAAAGAAAATAATAACAATATTCACATTCACATCATATTATATTGAAAACTTGTCTGAAATTTATTTAACATTTATTGCTTTGATTCTTAAATTTTATATTGATACTAGGTATTACTGTTAAGTTTATTATTATACATTTTATTGTTAAAATTATAACATTCATAAAATCTACTTATACTTTTGGAATTGGAATAGCATTCTTTATACATAAAAATAAGATGTATTTTAATAAATTATATCTGTTATAGATTTTAGCATGTACAACATCTCGAAGGCTTTCAGTTGTTGATGTTGAACGAGGAGAACAACTATTAGCATATGATAACTGTGCAGCTAGTGGGAGAGATAGAACTGGTCTAGCTACTGATCCCACATCACCTAATATTGCGGTATCTGTAGCGGTAAATGGCAAAGGTCTTACGTTATTAGATCTTCGAATGCCTTTACCTCTAGATTATGTCTATGATGTTAGTAGCCAAACAAATGATATTGATGTATTGCCTAAATGGAGCTTACAAGTAATTATAATATTCATTTTTTTTCAGCTTCATTCTAGTACTATTCGTGATATAGTTTTTCTAGAATCATCATGGCCGTGGGCAACTAGTAACGGACTTCTCAGTACTATTGTCACTGCAGGTTCAGATGGTTGTTGTAAAGTATGTACAATGGATGGCCGAATATTGCACACATTTTATTCTGGACGCCATCTGAACACGGTTTGTCCTACACCAGAACCATTTCAAGGATTTTTGTCGAATGGATTTTATAGTACGCTTATTATTTTTTTATTAATAATTGAAATTTTCTCAATATATTAAATATAAAAAACATTTATTTTCATGATTTTAAGTTTATGTATTAACTTTTTGTAATTTATATTGTATTTATTATTATTTATTTTTTAGGTGTAATTATGAGTGGAGGCGATAAAATTACGTCATATGTCCCTAATTTGGGTATTCAAGAAAGCTTCTGTGAAAACCGTGATAAACCGATTTGGAAAGTCAGGTACACATCAAATGGTAGCTTTCTATATTCTGTATGTGAAGGCGGCGTTGTTAGAAAATACCGAAGATATCCAGATAGACACGAGTACCTTGGAGAAGTATATACCCATAAAGGAGATATACAAGACTTAGATATATCTCCTTATGACGAATGTATCCTTTTAAGTTTTAACCTTTTGAATAGCTAACAAAATTAATTCATATAGACAATTCAAGTTACATTATAACTGTTATTTGTTAACAGTTAATTTGTAATTTAAAATGGTAATGCACTAATACAAGCTAACAGCTTTCTGCTTTAGTAAACATTTATTTTTATTTTTACATTCTTGAATCAAATAGGTTTGGTTAAATTCATAAATTTATCTTATCTTTACTATTTATATTATATTGTAAGCTAGTTTAAAAGTGATGAATAGGGCTAGGATTTATATGCATTTGCATGTTTTTTTCCTTTAGTCCAAATTAATTGGTTGTCAGATTTGTCCACGATTTGGCTTATTCTCGTTTAAATAGGACCAATCTTTTTTTTTGCATATTTTGGACATAATGCATATAATTGCATATTCATAGATTTTTTTAGAATTTGAAATTTTTTACTAACATTTTTAATTTTTATAAGTTATTGTTAATTTTAAATGGTACTTCACGAAATTGACAGTTTTTGGTTTATCCGTTGAATTTTTGTAAATATATAGCACCTATTTTATCTTAGGTCAGATAATATCCGTTCGTTACCTTATCGTTGGTCGGACGATTGGTAGAATTACTTACACATTGTTATACAGTGAGATAGCACAGAAAAATTGTATTGGTACGTTGTGTGTTGCGTAAATGTGCAGACGTTTATACTTAATAACTTGAATGGTTTTAATAACAGTGTCCAGTATGCAAAAGTTCAAAGTGAAAGTGCCAAGTTACGTATAATTAAACTAATATTTAATGTAATAATATGAGCTAATAATAAGTAATAAAAAATTATGAATTATAATAAATAATAATAAAAATTTGTTTTTGCATATTTTTGCTTATTTGGGTAAATAAAATGCATATTTTACAATTTTTTATTGCGTATAAATCCAGCCCTAGTGATTTACTATAACAATTCTTAAAATAATATGTGCAAGTTTTAAGGAATTCAATTTTATAGTTTTAATAAAAAAATATTATTTAATTTTTTGTACTTTAGTTATTAATAACCACATTCTTTTTAGGCTAAATTTATTACTATTTCATACTTATATACTATTATACAATAATTAAATAATTTATACTCGTGTAGTTTTCAAATTGACAATTAAGTAGATATTTAACAAATTTCTTTTTCGTTTCGTTCTTATCCTGATACTTTAAATTTTTTGACTAGATCCTGAAATGTGTCTGAAATCAACCGCTTATATACTGGGCGTTCCAAAATGATTCATCAGATTTCAAAAAATCATATTTATTGTAAAATTTAATAATCATGTTAGAATAAATTTTACATTTTAATGAATTATTTTAAGTTTTAAGTACAATGCTTATAAAATGTTCAATGCGACCCCCCTTACTTACACGACACATATCTAAGCGATATTCAAATTCCTCCTAAACTTGTTGAAGCATGTCGACTGTAACCAAGTTGATGGCGTCTGTAATGCGACTTTTCAATTCGTCATTATATTTTGAAAGGGGAGGTACATAAACAATGCTTTTTATGTTACCCCAGAGAAAAAATCTGAGATTGTAAGATATAGCAAACAGGGTGGCCATGGACAAAATGTAGCGTCATTAGCATTACAGTGACCGATCCATTGCTGTGGAAGCTGATCGTTAAGAAATTTGCGTACTTCTAAAGACCATTGTGGTGGTGTTCCATCTTGTTGTAAAATGAAATCATTTCCATCGGCTTGCAGTAGTGGGAATAGCCAATCCTTGATCATTTGTAGGTATAAAATTCCTGTTATTGTGTCCCCATCAAAGAAAAATGATCCATACACTTTCTTTCTGGAAACGGCGCAGAAAACGTTAAGTTTGAGCTAATCTCTTTCATGTTCGACAACTACCCGTAGATTCTCTAATCCCTAAATTCGCACATTGGGACGATTTACCTTCCCATTTAAATGAAAAATAGCCTCATCACTGATAATGATACGATAGAAAAACTGTTCTACTTCTTCACTCTTCTCAAAAACAAATGTACAAAATTCAATTCTTTTTTGCATATCACCGTCATGGAGAGCCTGCAACAACTGAATTCTGTACGGTTTAAGTCTCAGGTGTCTCCGCAACACACGCCAAACTGTTGTCGGTGGACGAACTGATTTCTGTGGACTTCTTACAAAACTTTGTCGAATTTGTTCAACATTTTCATCCAAAGTTCTTGGTCTACCTGATGACTTCCTTTTACATAAGCAACCAGTTTCTTGGAAGGTTTTATATCATCTTCGAATACTCTGGGCTGTAGGAGGTTCAATGTTAAACTTTCGTCAAAAATCATGCTGGACGGTAATAACAGTTTCTCAAAGCGGAGCACACAAAACGCCTTTTGTTGCTCGGTCGACATTTCGATAACAACTAATTAAGAAGTTACGCCACACGACTAAACTAAACATTATCGCGACTTATCGGCAATCAGTAAAAACTCGATAATCCTACCTTTCAGATGGTTGGTGCTTTGTTTACCTCAAATTACAGGAACAATAATTATAGTTACTAAAATCGGATGAATCATTTTGGAAAGCCCTGTATTATTAGTTTGGTTATCATATCAAAGAAATTAGTTTGAAATTTATTAAATGTATTTTAGATACTACTTTGAATTTAAATTAATTTTCAAAAGATAAAATTAAAATTGAATGATAATTTTCCTTAACTTAGCTAATAATCAGATCTTATTACAGCATCCAAAGACCGAACAGTAGGAGTACTACGTCTGGGAGCTCCTAGTCATGGATGGACAGACTATGGCGAACTGACGTGATAATTTAAGCAATATTTGGACGAAATACAAAATAAATATAATTAAGATATATTATGTAAATTTGTATACTTAAGAATATGTTATAAGGGA